>NC_063202.1:6513446-6535946 GCF_017589495.1 Alosa alosa
ACCTGATGAAGGCTCCTAATCCAGACAGACCGTGCACTCCAGACACACAGACAAACACACACACACACACACACACACACACACACAATCTCTTTCTCTCTAAGTCTCCCTCCCTCTGTAATAAGAGCCAAAATATACAGTAGCTATCTATTCGCTATCGGCCAGACACATGCAGCTATGGCATCAACTCAAATGAGTTCAGAAGTAAACAGCCCTCGGACCAGATATTTGCAAGGCGCCACCTCACCTTGTACAAAGATGCAAAACAACTGCACTTTCAGTGGGTAACTTTGACCTGATTTTGGGGTAAATAAATAAGGAGAGAAGACTATCCATTTAACACTATCCATTACCATTCTGTTTGGTTCCACTGGCACAGAACAGCATACAACAGCAGGGAGAAAGACAGAGCAAGGGAGCAGCAGGCTTAGTGTAGAGAGTTGACCTCATGCTCGAGACCTCTCTCTGGCAACAATTATAGCTGTCAAGGGTTATGATTGATGGCCTTTGTTTACAATGTTTAAAGAGAGAGACAGAATTTAAAACATCATTTTGAAGTACACATAAATAACCGAGGCTTAAATTGTACTCTAATCTGTAAAAAAGCATTATGCAGTTGCCCCAGAAGGTTCAATAATCAAACAACAATAACAGTTTCCATCTTTACCATGAAATTATGTCCGTTTTAAATATCCAGTCATACATCTTCACTTGACAGCTTTCAGCCAGCTGTGACGATTACAGATGTAAATACAGTACTTATGCCTCTAGTATGTACTCATTTAGGGAGTGGCTTTGATTGCACATCAGGAAATAGGATTAACATGATTCAATCGCTCAAGAGGGGAACTTCCAGATGCATGCTTTTCCTGGAGCTAATATGAAAGACATCGCTTATTCAACAAGGAGTAAATATATTGGCGATTTCTATTAAACATGTCTTGTTTTCTTTTGTCTTAAAACAAAGGCACACTTGAAGCACAGAATCACTAAATGAGATTTTAGTTTTAAGTCAGCTTTCCTCCCCCCCTTGTGTTGCACAAACATCTACAGAGTCTCTGGCTCTCTGTCTTTTGATACTTTTTAGATGTGTCTAGCCAGCATGGGAGTCAATGAGAGTCGATTGAAGCTCGTATTCCATCGAGAAGAGGAGGCACGGAGATCAGACCGAATTCTATACTGTGCACACGAGGAGAGCTTCTCCCTCTCATGGGCTCCGCAAAATGGATTTTTTACCAAGTGTTGCTGTTGCAAACTTTCTTTCTCTTTCTCTTTCTCTCTCTCTCTCGTTCTCTTTTTCTTTCTCTGTCCTCATCTCTCTCCCTGCCACGGCTCACACACCATCCTTCTGTCTGTCCTAAAAGATGCCTTTGTTCTTTTTGCTTATGCCACTGCCTGCCAAGCGCACGACTGATGTGACTTTTCATTAATTATGGATGCAATTTTTTGCCCTTTGCGCAACCCTCATTTCTTCAGCCCCGGACAGGGCGAAGAGGGATCTTGGAGAAAGGGGACAATGTACTCTGCCTCGGCCGCTGCGTCCGCCGCCGGGGCTTTTACAAATTCATAGATATCATTATTTAAGCAAACATGACATTGGGTAAATACACAGAGCCCATCTGCTTTGATAAATCATGCTGCTGAACTTGTGGTTTTTTTTTCTGCAGGGAGGGGAGGGAGGGAGGGCGATGCGGCCGGCATACGTACCGGGTCCAAGCCACTTAGTGTGAGCAACGGCAGCCCACAAGTGCCTAGATGGGGGGAGAGGAAAGGTGCGGAGCGGGAGGGTGGTGTGTGTGTGTGTGTGTGTGTGTGTGTGCGCACATCAGGGAAGGAGGGCAGGCTGGCTGTGATCGCTTCCGTCACACTGGGTGGCTCAGAACAGGGTTAGCCCAGGGCCCAGGAGAAGCGTGCTCCTTCTCTATCCTTCACGCTAAACCTCTCTCCTGTTTAACAAATTGCCTCGACCACAAATGCCTTGTCTGGGAGAGCTTGATCAAGCTTTGAAGTCTACGGGTCAGCTCAAGGCCAACATTTGAAGACAGGGCTGGGACTCCATTGAGCTGATTTCATTGGCCAGCACAGTTGATGGGAGGTAGGGAAGACACTGTGGATTTAGGATTGAGCGGTACAGGCCTACAGGTAATAGATTACAGTCCGGCCACAAAGGAAGCGTGAGACAATGAAAAGAATGTTGCCGTCCTTCAAGCTAAAGTCTTCCACATATAAGGTCTTACAATTGAAAATAGCAAAAAATAGAAAAAAAATTAAAGTAACAATTTTGGAGTTCTTGTCTCCAAACCTAAGGTAAAAGGCAAAGCACTAGCCTTACAAAGACCATCAACCTCGTAGTTTTCAGAAATAAGAGGTCACTAGCTTGCAAATATATTTTGGTATGTTGCGCTGCCAACCTACAGTATAGTTACATCATTGAGGTGTCTGGGACCAGGACCAAAAAAAATACATAATGAATAGCCTTTAGCAGCAAAAAGGAACCACAGTCTTTCACATGACCATATACCACCATAATGGATCTGAGGATGAACCAAAACATGTCTTAAAAAGCAATACAAGTCTGAAAACTATTGCTTCAAAATGGTTTTGGGAGAAAGAAAAACAACCATTTCGAGAGCCAAAGAATTTTTTAACCTTCTTCATAATTTTATCCAGCCACTTAGCTAATAGCTTCCAGACCTCGCACTTGCTTGTCGTGTCACGATGAGCTATGGTGACGGCACATCTGCTGCGGCCGCCCCTCTCACGTGGCCTATGGCTAATGAGGAGAACTCTCACCTTCACTGGTAACTACGCAACAGAGCACTTTATTCGGCAACTCACTCTTGATGGCCATAATTAAACCCAAGGCCAAGCCAGTGAAGGAAAAGACAAGGTGAAGTGTATGGGTCAGTCAAAGTTGATGAAGGAGGTTAATCTTTATATTTGCTTCAGAATGATCTGTTGCGATAATTATGGTCCAATCATGTGATGTTTATGACACACTGTGAAGCTGTGACTGTGAGTTATCGGTTTGGTTTCAACGAAAAAAATGTGTTTTGAAACACTTCAGCTGTGATGACACCGAGACAGATGTGAGAGCAGAGAGAACGAGAGGAGAGAGAGAGAAAGAGAGAACGAGAAGAGAAGAGAGAGAGAGAACGAGAAGAGGAGAGAAAGAGAGAGAGAGAGAGAGAAAGAGAGAACGAGAAGAGGAGAGAAAGAGAGAGAGAGAAAGAGAGCGATTAAAATAAATTAAAAAAAATATTGAAATAAAAAAAGTCTTAAAAGTGCACAATTATGCACGAGTATGAAAGGGGGAAGACTTTTCAAGAATAGCTTGTCTCCCTTTCCACACTTACTCCATCACCCGGCTCCTCTGCTGGATATATCAGTAGACCAAGGAGGCACAGTGTCAAATCGCAGGCAAGGGGAGAAGTTATCAACGACTGTCAGTTACTAATTAATCCAAAATAGTCCCTCTTACACATATTCATTTATGTAGCTTCAGATTAGTTTCTGGGCTAGGACGGGCATAACAGCTAGCACCATGCAATGCTATATGACAGTGAGGATAGCGACAAAAGACAAGAAGATGAGAGTAATAACAGCAAGAAAAATAAGAAAACACAACAACAGCAAGAGAGAGAGAGAGAGAGAGAGAGAGAGAGAGAATAAGGGGAGAGATTGAGACATTCCAAAGAAATATAAGCTGTAGGCCCCCACAGCGCATACACTACAACCCAGCTTAGTTTACCCACACCTAGCGCAGTGGAGGAGCCAGGGTCATTGATCGAGGCTGGGAGAGCTATGGAAGCAGCCATTAGGACTGGGGCAATAGAACTGTACTGGGGTATTGATTGATGGGACAGGGGCCTGTTAATATTATTTATGGCAGTGGACTACACAGCTCTCTGGCAGAGTAAGCCCCCCATAATAAGTGGTAATTGATGGCGAGGGAGGCATAGCGTCCCCCCCACCCTGTGACCCCGGCCCAGTGAAAGTCAGATGGATTGCCTCTAACACAGTTATGATTGATATTATCAGATTACATAACCCGCAACACAGGGCCAGCGCGGGCCTCCTCAAGTGGGCGTATTGATTTTTGATTAGGACGGCACTCAACACATCACAGAGGATGCCGGGGCCCCAGCAAAATACATCCCTCAGGCTACAGGGCATTTCCCGCTGCTCTCCACAAGGAGCTGTTGTGTTATGTTTGCTACCGGCTGGTATAAAATTGGGTTTTCTGTATCGCAGGGATGAAGCAATGTCTCGTATCAATGACTGGTCTTACAAAAACCTCAAAAGTTGGGTGTGTGAACGGGCACTCTGCGGGTGACCCTTGCTATGACTAGCATTAGTAGCTAACCTCAGATGGGGTCTGGGGTTCCCTGACACACAAATTAATTTTTGTGGACAATCTGGGCTCGGGGATAACAAATCTCTTTATGGAGCACAAACTCAGGATGGAGTTTGTTTTGAAATGGACTCATCCTGTTCCATTTTTATTGTGGACTTCCCCTGTGAGTGACCCGAGCAGCTGCTCTATGTTTCTGAATAACAGACCTCCATGACGGGCACTAGTCATTAGGGTGTCACTTCCTTTTTCTTTTATCTCGGCGAAATGTGACCCGTCAATTTGACCCTGCTATCAAAACATCCTTTGTTTGAACATGGAAGCGATTCGGCATAGAATAACAGTTATCAACTGCCCAGAGCACATGCTCATCCTGTGCCGGGCGGGTGAAGAATTATTAGAAAAATGAAAAATGAACGGAGCGTCGACCTGCCCACACACACTGATTCACACAGGATATGCCGGGCCTATAAGTGCACACACACACAAACACACACACACACACACACACACAGATGTCTATAGTCATTCTGCTACATTCTTTCTATAGTCTCTCTGACCTATGCGGTTCACATTTTAAGACTTCTAGTGCACACCTTCACACACATGACAGGACAGTGCCTCTTTCGATACCTGTCCAGCGTAGGGCATCCACAATGTCTCAACTGTTGCATGACTAACTGCTCTCGCCCGCAAAGCCCTGCTCCATGTGAAAAGCCTGCTCAATTACTTCAGACAGATGGGCCGCGTCCAAACGAGCTCAATGGCTTTCTGTGAGTCAGGACGTCATTTTCATTCAGGCCGCGATGTTGCGGGATGAAACTGAAATGTGTATGAAAAACATATTACGGCTTCCCCATAGACCTGCCACTGTTTGCGCGTGTACAAGGCGTTAAATACAGAAATCAGGAGTGTGGCTGTCTGTGTATATGTATATGTGTGTGTGTGTGTGTGTGGGGGTATGTGTGTGTGTGTGTGTGTGTGTGTGTGTGTGTGTGTGTGTGTGTGTGTGTGTGTGTGTGTATGAGGCGACGTGCAAAGCCGGTGATTAATGTCTCCCCATGACTTTTCTGACACCTACTGCCGTAATGGCTCCCCTATTTTAGAAACGCCTAATTATCATTTCATCTCGCTTCAAAATTCTGCCCCTTCCGCGCGATATACTGTTTTCTTTTTCTTCTTAGTGCAATATTTAGTCTGCAAGGCAGCTGCTGCTGCTACTGCCCCGTGTGGAAAAAAAAAAGTTAGAGATGCAGAGGTAGAAAAACTCGTTATGCAGCAAACGAGATTTTTTCCCCCCTCTATTAATTTGCACAGTTCAGGATGGTAATTGAATGCAAATAGCAGGAAGGTATCAGTGAGCTTGGTGTGTGACACGACCTTTGGCTGACCACCTGGGATGGAACAAGGCGCGAGTTATGCAGCGACGGAACCCTTAAGAGCCGTGAACAAGACCGCGTATTCATAACGATAATATTTCCAAATTCCAAAGAGGTAATATAAAATTGAAACAACACAAAGCCGAAGGTGCCTAAAAATGAGGGCCACTGAGGGTGCAGCTCGGTGAAATTTTAGTTGCCACATCTGAGAGGTGTTTTTTTAAGTGAAGAGGATGAATGAAATAAATCACTCTTAACTGTATTCATTATTAAATATCGCTCTGCAGCAGGTTTTCTAAAGTAATGAGATACACTACACTCTATTTTGACCTTAGTGGAACAGTGAAGATAATCCTCTCAATAACAGGCCAGTCTGGCATCTCAGTGTTATGTTACACTATCTGAAGAAAAAGTGGATATGTGATAGTTGCTGAATGCTGCTCCTGCAGACATATTTAATGCTCTTTAAATGACCATTTTAAGATGACCAAATGGGAGCAGTACATTTGTTTAATGAATTGTCAACTATTCGACCTTGCAGCACTCTGTGTCCATTGCACCCCTACATCCGATCATTACGATCTCCCTCCATGACCTGCAAAGCTTGATTCCTCTCTCTGCTTCATACCTGCACTGGCGATGAATTTGGACATTACAGGGGTTTGGTGCACATCATTATGGTTCACAAATCAGTCCCTATGGATTTTGTGCTAGTGCAATCGATAGCTGCTGGATGAGGGTCGTGATTTCCGGCTTTCAAATAGGCTCCGGCACTTAATTTATACCGAGGGAACCAGAGCCAAAAGCCTGGTGGAATTAGTGGATCTACTGGAATGAATACAGGCGGAAAACGGATTGGAACTAAAGAGAAAGGGGGGTACCAGAGAAGCTTAAATGAAGCATTTTCCCACCCTGCTCACTTGTCCCTTTCTATTTCCACCTGGGGAGAGAGATAGCCATGCAAGAAGTGTCTTTTAAGGTGCATCCTGTGCTCTAAGACACAAACTTCTTATCCAGAAGGTTTTGTTAGGAACAGAGCTGCCCTTATGCTCTTCCTTGCAAAAAAAGAAGTGTGATTTTTGGTAAATGCTTGTATACAGCAAAAAGGGAAAAAGTTATTAAAACAAACATCCCAGCTGAAGAAAAAATAAATAAATAAATAAGTATAAAATGGGCTGGAGAGGAGGCTGAGTAAATGTGAGCGTTTTTCATGGGGATGGGAAGAAGCCCAGGAGCAGGAGGCATGAGGCAGGAGAGGCCGGTCTAAGTGCCCTCGCTCACACACCTCCACGGCGGGCCAAAAGCGCCGGTGGAGGGGGGAACACAGCGCTGTTCACGGCAGGACAGCCCCGCATGATTAATGGCCTCCAATTAGGACCAGGATGGCAGATCTCATGGATTCATATGGCCGAAACCCCCCAAAGATAATCTCTCACAGGCATGCCCTGCACCAGGCCAAGCTCTCCCACAATCACACACACACACACACACACACACACACACACACACACACACACACCACCCCACCATCACCCCCTTGCACCAACAACAAATAGTACCTGCCGCCTGTGGCAAGGGGCCATCCACGGTGAGCGTCCGTCCACACACACTGGTGCTCTGAGCTGCTGTCTGTGAGGGTTGGCGTGAGGAGCCTCCTCCAAGAAGTGCTCAGCGGCCGGAATGAATAACCGGTGAAAAATATGAAGCCTGTGTGGAGGGAAGGATGGAAAATGTTTTAATTTCCAAGATTTGTCCCCCCCCCCCCCCAGCAATAAAAGTGGGCATTTTTTAACACAATGTTGTGCCAACTGACATGGTATACAGTATGTTAATATAACAGCAGTAACAGCGCCCACGTTTTTAATGGACATTCCTGGAGCCAGAAAAACATGGTGCTCACTCAGTGCTAAAGAAATGTGGCCAACACTGTGCACCACTCTCTGGCATTCTCTCCCTCCAATGTGTCATTTTATGTCATTTGACTTCCTCGGCACTAAAAGCACTGGGGCTACACAAGCACAGGGGCCTTCTGGAATCTGGCTGGTCTCGGGCATCCAAATCTGTTCATGGAGTTTTGAGCTGGCTCTGCTCGCCAAACCACTCCATTATTAAGGCTTGGAAAGCATTTCAATGAGAGCAAAGTGTGTGTGTGTGTGTGTGTGTGTATGTGTGTGTGTGTGATAGAGAGACAGAGAGAGAGAGAGAGAGACAGAGAGGCAAAGGGAGAGGCAGAGAGAGGGAGAAGGAGAAAGAGAGAGAGAGACTGAGGGAGAGAGAGAGAGAGAGAGAGAGAGAGAGAGAGAGAGAGAGAGAGAGAGAGGGAAAAGCGGGAAAAAATCTGACAACAATTAAACACAAACCGCGTTTGTACTTGGGGAAAGAGTAGCTGTTGTATTCCAAGGCCAGACAGCCTATGGGATGCCGCGGAAGTGCCATTAAAAGGAGAAAGGATGCGTGAACAGCTGTTTTCAGTGCCGGCTTACACTGCATGCCACCATTCCCTTTTGTAGTCAGGGGGTCAGGAATACCGCAGGCCTCCGGCACGCCTGCCAAGCGCTGCTCACATGGCACACACATGATCATGCAAGGCAAGGCCCTGGCAGAGTGGGAGGTGGACGGGGTGAGGAAAAGAGGGGGAGAGAAGGAGATAGGGGGTTAGAGAGGGAGACAGAGAGGGGACGGAGAGGCAGAGTGAGAGGTAGAGAGAGACTTCAAAAGAGGCACAGAAGGACAGAGAGGGAGAGATAGAGAGAGAGAAAGAGAGAGAGAGAGAGAGAGAGAGAGAGAGAGAGAGAGAGAGGGGGGGGGCAACAAGAGGGATGGATAGACAGCCCAGTCTCAGGTCATTACTACACACTGGGTCAGCCAGCAGTGGACGCAGGAGGCCACATGATGCATGTGCCACCGAAGAGACTTGCTTTCCTTTGTGTTTTGTTTAACTGGGACCAAATCTGAAGGCATTCAGTTACACCGGGCCATGGCGGGTCCCAACTAACTGGACTGTTTCATTTTGGATTCACTTAAGCATCAGATGAGGAGGGGAGAAAAGAAGAGAGAGAGAGAGAGAGAGAGAGAAAGAGAGAGAGAGAGAGAGATGAAGAGAGATGGAGAGGAAAAAGTTCATCTTATCATCTTACAAACAGAAAAGGCAAGAGGTGATTTGCATAATCTTTTTTAGTATCCAGGCAGATGGTGTGTGTCTGACGGCTGCTGTTTTTAGGGGGAGAGGCTGCAGGAATGTGATTAAGTCTGTTTATTGGCCCCATCACTGCCACCACAGAGCAAGACCACCTGCAGCCTGGAAATCATTACGCCAGGGTCACAGGATATCTTACATGTAAACCCGGAGTCACTTTGCCTCAAATTGGGTGTAAAGATCCCATTTCCTCCCATCGACAAACTGAAACACCTGCGCTGGGATTGGACATGATGGTGCGGAGGCCCTCATGCGTCCATTATGATATGTTCCGCTAAAGCCATAGGTGCTATAAGAATGAGGAAGTTACTAATTGATTGTTATTCTTCAAAGTAGGCGAGGTTTAACCCTATACAGCTGGCCATATCTAACATCGCTCTAGTGGTTTCTCTAGTAAAATGAAGTAATTTCAGACTTGAAAGTCCAAATTTGTGGTGAAGTGCCAGGTGTGCTATGCCTACTGTATGTGTGCTATGACACAACCTACTTTTTGTGCGGCTTTCTATTGATAAACAAATATTACACGACTGCATATATTCACCTTGATTATACCATGGATTGGCCATGCAATCTGCTCTGTCAGGTACGTCTGCATGGCCCATTGCTCATCTTCGGCTTTGGCGGCTCAAAACATGCCCCTGTGGCGTTGCATCCCTCACGCTCTTCAGTGGCCACAAAACCAACCTAATATGGCCCCAGGACCCAAATCTATCAGCCCACTGTCAAAATGATGGAACTGCATTCCGGGCGCCATATTTCACTGGTGAAAAGAGGAGACAAAGTGCCATGATGATCCTGGACGTCAGGCCAGGTGCAGCGATGCACAGAAAGGGATGTTCATGAGGAGTCTTACTCTGGTCTCTGTCTCTCTCGGACGGTGGGCTTTTGAGCGATGAAAGGCTGTTTGTGGTGCTCCACTCCACTAACCCACTAATCATTACTGGAGGAAGTTAAATTGTGGTTATAAGCATACAGGAATAAATCGGATTATAGGGAAATAATGATTGGAGCAAAGCACTTTACGAGGGCATCTGTGTTCAATAAAATAACTGAATGCAGAGGGGTGGGTGTGTGGGTGGGGGTGGACTGTGCTGCCCACAACCTCTTCCTAATATTTCCCACTGTATTCTATTCTCACAGGAGGCTTGGCGGGCAACTCTGCCCGGGGTTTGTTCTTTCCAAGCAGACAGCTTGCAGGAAGACGTACTCTTCCCACAAGCAGTGATGCAGCACCTGCGCTCAACTCCAAGCTGGAAGGACAGTCTCTCCTATCCTATTCTAGATTAGATAGTGTCCCCTTATCGGTGCTACATAGCAAGCTGTCCAAACTCAAGGAACATGCGTATCAGTCAACAATGAACATCTGGACCTCTTCAGAGAGGGCTATCATCTATCTGTCAGTCAATTCTAAAGATAATCATGAACGAAACGGTACAGTAGATTATTTTAGTAGTTATGGCTCTTAGTGACTTCATTACCATGAAGTATATTAGAAAAAAAAAGACTCCATTTTTCCAAGACCTTGTGAATATATTCTAAGTAGACAGAAGTTTAAACTCTCGTTTAATTGAAGCTTTTACTTTAAATGTTGTATATCATGATTGTCACCTTAGATCAAGTAGAAAAGCTCAAAGATATTGACTACAACTCAGAAAAAAGGAGAGACCATGAGAGAGAGTGACATACAAAAAAGAGAAAGAAAGAAAGTGTGAGAATAAGAGAGAAAGAGAGAGTTTAGCCAGTTGGGAGAAAACTGAAGCGCATACAATTACCGCTTAGCAGAATCCGCTGCCAGGCCTAATTACCCAGACTGCCAGACAGGTGTATTAGACCCTAATTGAACGCTCAACACTCTGTGCCATAATGAAATTATACATGCAGTCCAAGACTGACATTATTCAAACCTCAACTTCTGTCAGCCCAGGCCCTGGAACAAGGAGGGGTGCGGACGTCATCATTACAGACCTAAAAAACACACACACACACACACACACACACTCACTCCCGCACACACTTACTCACTTACTCATGCACACACTTACTTACTCACACACACACACACACATATACACGTGTGCACACTCACTCACACACACACGCACTTCCAGACACAAATAAGGCAGATGAGCACGGTGTGTGCCTTGTGAGTGATTGATCTGCCTCTGCAGCGTGAGTAGAGCCACACAAGGTTCCAGCAGCTCTGGAATGTCTGATAAAATGATATTAATTCGGCACATTAATGAGATTAATGAATTTGAGAGGCACGCTGCCAAAGCAGTGCGTTCTCCCTTTTGTCTGGCCCTGAAATAATAACACAAAGGCAATTACAGCGCATCCATCAATCCGCCGCCAGGACAGACTAATTATCTCAACATTTCTGAAATCCTCTCACTTTTTGGCGACGCTCGTTTGTATCCGGTGATATGTTATTTTTTTCATTAATGGAGGGCTCCATTACGGCGGCTCGGGTGGAATTTTACAGTGGTCCTCGGAATGCCTCCCAAGCAGTGACAGAGTGCCCAGGTGCCAGAGATTGAGAGATCACAGAAGCGGGATGATGGATGGTAATGTCACCTGGTAAAAAATGGGCGTGAACCCAGCCTCGGCACTCTGCTGTGAACCCCATTATTGGTAAGTTGTGATGGCAAACAAAAAAAAAAGGCTTTCAAGCACTCCGACGGCTCTATGAATTTTAACCTCTACTACTGCAATTCGTGTCTTTATGCTTGGAGTTTTTGCTTATGTTTGTTGCCATTTCTTGAGACTTAGCACAAGCACAAGCACAAGCAGGATATTAGTGCTATCTTCAATGAAGCGGAAACACATTTTTTTTTTTCTGCCAAGGTTTCAGTTTTTACAAGAGAGAAGATTGATCTGTGAATATCCATGCCTAATCAACTCTCCTGCCTCTAGTGCCCTCCAACCCCTCCCAGCCCTTTGCCCCCCAGTGCCACCCAGCCATGAAGCTGAGCAAACACTCACAGTTCCCTCAAACAAACACCGTAATGACAGGCACTATAAAACTACATCTCCACAACAATAACAGTTCAGCGAGTGGGGGCTTTCTATTGGTTCGCATTGACTTCCATCCACAGCTAATTGTGAACTGAACACAGAGGTGCTTCCTGGTTTTCCCTCACTTAATGGCAGGCTGGGGGGAAGGAGTCGGGGGTGCGGGTAAGGGAGGGAGGGAGGTGGTGGGGGGGGGGGGGTGGCAGTCAGTTCAGCACTCATGTAATATCCCTCAGCTGTCCAAACACTATGAACCACTCTTCCCGCACCTCCCCCTTCCTCCCTCCCCCTGCTCCTCCACTGCTCCTTAATGGCAGCATCCAGCTCCCATCAATGCCCGTCATAAAATTGAGCCGGCGTCCTCTGACGATGGCTTGTGGTTGCTCCTTGCCACCACAACAGCACTAGATTTAATAGAGCCTAACTAGAGGATGCATGACACTGTGGATGAACATTTTTATCAGTGCAGGCTCTCCCTGCAAAACCAGACATGGCAGTAAGGGCTGATAATAATGGAGATATGCATTCTCTCACAATATTATTCTGGCGTTTATCAACCCCGATGGCCAATTTTAGGCTCTCCGCATTCCCATTGCGACCAAGAGTGGATGAAAATAAACATTTTAAAAACCACTGAGACATCGAATTGGCTACATATTGTTTGACAGACAGTGTTATGATGTGTATTGAGTTTCCATCGTGGGTTGTCTCCAGGGCACCGCCATCCTGTCTGACAAACACTCCAAGAGGATTCCAGCTCTCCATTAAATGCTGAGGGAGTTGACGGCCGAACGTTCAGCAAGGCCCATAGTTTATGACGGCCCAACGGACCAGAGAGAGGTTAACGGTAATATGTTGAGTGGCTTCAACTTTAATTTCAATAAACTCATTAAAATCATGGAGACATGGTCTGCCATTTCACGTGTGTTCTGCGTCTACAGAACCTCGCAAATGGCTGAAGACGTCCTCATAAAAGACCATTACTTTTCATAAACATCATCAAAGTAATTTATTGCACATAGTTGCAGGTCCCACACACGAAAGTAACTTTTTTATTCCTTTTTATTTTTGGTCCCAAGCCATATGGAGGCCATGTTCAGTTAAACAAACGTTGGAGGCCGTTAAATTGAGACATAAAAATAAGTACTCTGGTGCAGTTTGATACTTGTGCGAAGACACTCGGCATTAGAAGCCTTCCTTGAAATGTAAGCTGAGCCCTCAACTTTCGTTTTGGGTCTGGCTTCTGTCAAGTACAACATTATATGAGACCCTCCTGTGTCTACAGTAGTGTCCAAAATCAACACAATGCGGAAAATCTGAGTTCTGAAAAAGGTGGACAATAAGTCTATTTTTGGACATGCAAAAATCAGTTTCCTTCAAGATTGGCTGTTGAGATTAGGACACATCCCCCCTTCACAATTAAACCCTGAGCAAGTGATGGGTTGAGTGAATGAGTGAGCGAGTGCTCTCAGGGCCAGCCGTGGCCTTCCATTCAGTTCTTTATGAGCAACTGCTCCTACCCTTTCACCACAGGATATGATGCGCAGCTAGACCCATGAGAGACGACCCCTGCCGTTCAGGGCCAAAGAGCCTCTGTCACTTGACTGACACACATGAAAAGACCTCTCAACCGCAAGATATGTGTGACACAGATGCACGTGCAATACACCACACAGACACACACACACACACACACACATACACTGATGAAGACACAGACACACATGCTTTCTCTCTCACACACACACACACACACACACACACAAACGCACACAACACACACTCTTTAACACACACACACACACACACACACACACATACATCTTTCACAAATCCAATTACCACATGTCATGATAATGGAAGAGCTCCGTGGCTCAGTGTCCATTTCCACAAAGTCATCATTATGAGGAGGGGCAGGGGGAGCTCATAAACAAAGGCATAAACAAATATGCGCTCATCACACAGACAATGGCCATCATCTCTAATGATCCCCCACACACTCACTCACTCGCTAACATGCACACACACGCGCACACACACACACACACACACACACACACACACACACACACACACACACAATCAGACACTATCAACACTATGATTAGGTCAGTCTGCTTTTTTTATCATGAGAAGATTTTCTTACATATAAGAAAAGATAGTATGTTTTATGGTTTAACCATTTACAACAGAATGTCCTGGGCTTTAAGATTTGAATGGCCTTTTAACATTTAATTCACACACTTCATCAGTATAAGTATAAGTATATATACTCTTTTGATCCCGTGAGGGAAATTTGGTCTCTGCATTTATCCCAATCCGTGAATTAGTGAAACACACTCAGTTAGGTGAAGCACACACTAATCCCGGCGCACACACTAACAACAGCGCCGCTCGGGGAGCAGTGAGGGGTTAGGTGCCTTGCTCAAGGGCACTTCAGCCGTTTCCTACTGGTCGGGGTTCGAACCGGCAACCCTCCGGTTCCAAGTCCGAAGCACTAACCAGTAGGCCACAGCTGCCCACAATCATACAATAAATCATACAGTTACAACTGGCGAGAGCAAAACATGCTTCATGCCCAATGTGGCAAAACACACAAACAGAGCACTACATCAAACGAGTGGTTGAGTTTTGATCTGTGAGTGAGGCATGCCCACTGGGGTCCCTGCACCGTAGATCTCTCTCAGTCTCGGGATCATATTGAAAGTAAAGGCCTTCATCCTGGGGTTAGCTCCCCCACATTCAATATAATAAAGACGTGCACGCCAGTAAACTGGCTTGTGCAGAGCCTCTCCGCCAAGCTTACCCTTCCCCGGCGCTGATGCATCACCTAGCCGCGCCAATCCATCTGGTTTGGGGCGGTTTCATTCTCTGACTGCTCTCAGAAGATATCTAAATGGATTGTACAATAATCTGTCGTGCCCCGCAACCATAGAGAGAATAATTATTTTGTGTTCAAGCATCTCTGACAGGAAAAATTAGTAACCATCAAAGGAAAAGCAGGTGTTTTTCTTCCCCCTGGTTTCCCCTTCTCCACCCCTTCTTTAAGTGCCTGTAGCAGAAATGGTTGTGTACAAGGCTAGTATTGATTCTGAAAGCATTTGACAAAGGATAAATAAGATGGGAAAGAAGGGGGGCTTTAGCCATAAGGTTTTTGATCAATCAATGTGTCACAGCTGGAACTAAATTCAATTCTTATTTATCAAAATAGCCTGCTTGGCTCACACGCCACGCAACAGTGGCCTATAGGATTCTCTAAGTGCTGTGCTCTGATTTTAGCTTGCTAAAGCACTGTAATAGCCTGCAGATACAAGGAATGTTAATATCAATACTTACCATGTTAGGAAGTTACACACTTTGAGATGAGCTAGATAAAGACTTTCTGTGTTATTGCTCATCATTATAGACAGACATCATTAGAGCAAACAGCATTTAAGCTATAGCACAATGTCATCTCTAATGATCACACTGTTTGTGTGCAAACACGCGGGGGCAAAGGTCAGGATCAACCTGCAATTCTGAACAATATGCCCTGATGAACTGGGGGGCACAGGTCTGTTGTTCAGACCAGACGCCTCTGTTTGCTTGATGAGCAAATCAATTTTTCACCAATCAACGAAAGATCCCAGCAAACAAATAGCGGAGAGGTGGGACAGAACTAAATAAAGCCAGGGCCTAAAACACATTCATCATTGTGTTATTACACACGGACGGCACCTCCTCTCTTAACTACTATTGATCACAGGAAGGAATCATGCCATGGGATGCAATCTTCAAACCCAGCGTGCAGAATTTATTCGATAAAGGGAAATGTGCAATCAGTGGGAGTATGATCCAAAACACCTCACAAAGAAAACATCTCTGTACTCTGGAAAAGTACAAAGGGCCCTGTGTTAAAGACATAACTACAGTAGAAACCATCAAAATGCTTGATTTTTGCCATTTGGCAACATATTTCCTTCTAAAATGATTTAATGTTTTTAAAAGCACTTGACAAAGATAGTTGTTTTTCCGAAAAACAAATGTTTACATACCCAGTGTTCAATTTACACTTGACTTGCACGTTAGTATTGTTTTCTTTCTTTTTTTTCTCAGAGAGACACTTAGAGAATGCAGGGATTAAAAAGATATTTAAGATGAATAGAACACTCAGTGTGAAGATTCATCATGGAAATTGATTTCACTCGAATCTGCCTGAAGCTACTTGGATGTAAAAAATGGATCTGGAGACGTATTTCTGCGAAACCCAGGGAATGAAAGATGCTGGTGACACTTCTTGCTTGAGCGGAGGCAAATTATGAATGAAACGTCACAGCGAAATGTAAAAATGTAATCAATCTGAAACGCTTATGACAATTAACACCGTGGGAATGAGTCAGGGACTCAAGTGTTTTGACAGCTTTGATTTGGGTTAAACTTGGTACTAATGGGATCATTTTTCTTGCAAAAAGGTACTCTTCTAAAGCAGGGCAATCAATTATTATGAATTATGCATGCATTGAATTAAGGTCTAATGTCATTAATATGTCTCATTAGTTTGCACTGAGTGAAAGCTACCCGTCCCCTCCCCCACAACATCACCCAGTCCTATTTCATTTACCAGAAAAGGGGAGAAAAAAGGACGATAGAAGAAAAAAAAACAGCATTTGCATTGAGCAGAGATGCCTTTGTATCAATGTCAGATGGAGTGTTTTGCTGTGGTTATGTGCTGCCAAGGAGGCGTGCGTGTGTGTGTGTGTGTGTGTGAAGGGAGAGGCCTTTATTCATTTCAAATATTTCCAGTGTGTGATGCATTAGTGTCAGGATGCGCCGGGCCCATCGCTCACGTGGCCGCGGGCTCTCGACAGCCTGGCGGATGTGTAAATACAAAGGAAAACACTTAACTATGACATCATTTGTGCCGCGTTATTAATCTGGCTTTTTAAGGGCCCAACCGGGCCTGACTTCGTCCTGCCGTCCCCTCGCAGGGATGCTTCTGAGCAGCCTTCTCCAAAAAACAGATCCATTAGGGAGATGGATGAGTGGCTGAGAGGGGCTGCTGTGTATGTGTGTAGGTGTGTGTGTGAATGTGTAAGTGTGCATGTGAGTATGAGGATGTGTGTATACATACATACATACGTACATATACATACATACATATACATACATATATATATATACATGTGTGTGTGTGTGTGTGTGTGTGTGTGTGTGTGTGTGTGTGAGTGTGCGTGTGTGCTGGTGCCGGTGTGGTACTGGTGCCAGGGGGGTGGTGCCTTGGGTGAGCCGAGATGGTCGACTGACTTTAAAACAAAAGATACAATGCAGCGTTGCTGATTGGGTGGGTTATGGCTTCTAGGCGCATGCACAATAGGAGCTGTTGTTTAAGCTTGTTGTTTGATGCCGTTGCGCATGACTAATGACGACCACTGGCTGATTAGCCAGCCATCGCCCAGCACAGACCTGACCGGGAGGTCTGCGGAATATGGAAATAGATTAAATAACATTTTCAGACTAAAGTCTTTGTGGTGCACAACATGTGGGCCTGGATCTGCAGGCCTGGCGGTATGAGGCTTAAGAAGTCTACAATTCACACTACATACATATACATACATACATATACATACATACATATACATACATACATATACATACATACATATACATACATACATATACATACATACATATACATACATATATATATATATATATATACATGTGTGTGTGTGTGTGAATGTGTAAGTGTGCATGTGAGTATGAGGATGTGTATACATACATACATATACATACATACATATACATACATACATATACATACATACATATACATACATACATATACATACATACATATACATACATACATATACATACATACATATACATACATACATATACATACATATATATATATACATGTGTGTGTGTGTGTGAATGTGTAAGTGTGCATGTGAGTATGAGGATGTGTGTATACATACATACATATACATACATACATATACATACATACATATACATACATACATATACATACATACATATACATACATACATATACATACATACATATACATACATACATATACATACATACTACAATTCACACCATAGACTGTTCTATATATACAGTCTATGATTCACACAGCAGCCGCCTAACATCAAACTGAAAACTATTCAAACAATAATGTTACCACAGTCCACCATCATTTCACCATTTCAGAAAAGAGTGTGACTACCTAGGGTCCTTCTGGACTTTAGGTACGTACAGTGCTTGTCCATCTAGGAGACAGGACTGAGGATGGAGATGGTGGGGGTGTTGGGGGGTGTTGAGGGGTGGTGACACAGTGACATGGGCCTGCTTATTGCGCCATGAGTCGGAGGTTGTTATTCCCAGTCATGTCCCACATGTCCAAGGCACACCGACGGCCGAACCTTTTCTTTATTCCGAGCACACTCCTCACGGCTCGGAAACATCAACTGAGCATGAACATAATGCATAAAACACCCATGCTACTCAAGCTTCCAGATTCAGGCCTACGCTACGTTATACGCTCCTGGGCCATTTAGTCTATTTAGTCATATCCACGAGTTGCAATGACTCTACCTATCCATATAAATAGCCCTCTAACACACAACACAGATTTTCCACATCATGAAAAATAGAATAACAACTCATTATAGGTGACAATGCATACATTGATGTGGCAACACAATTACACTGTGGTTTATTAGATATTGGCATGCTGTGATACAACAAGTCTCATTCGCCATTCGAAGAGCACACATATTCATTGTCATTCAACACACAGCCTCAGAAAACAAAGACCATTATAAAACATGTGA
The DNA here is from genome assembly GCF_017589495.1 of Alosa alosa. Lineage (NCBI taxonomy): Eukaryota > Metazoa > Chordata > Actinopteri > Clupeiformes > Clupeidae > Alosa > Alosa alosa. Next base: position 6,532,213 of record NC_063202.1, read on the forward strand.
AACGATCCTTCTTCTTTTAGATGCTGTGCTTTTCCACTGAACCTTAGTATCAGATAGAGGTTAGTCATGCAGCTTTTACAAGACACTGTGGCTCCTCTTCAGAGAGGTACCCCTGCAACCTTAGCCTCTCTCGCCTAGCTGAATTCAATACAGGTCCACTTCAATTAATTAGACCTAAATAAATAATGTGCTAGGAACCTATTTAGGAGTTTTATTCTCAAGACATAAAAGCCATTAATTATCACACTCAAAGTGAATGAGGGAGATAAGAGGAGTAAGTGCAAGTTGAATCGAGGAAAGCACGAGACGACAATGAGAAAACACCTTGAATATAAAGTCTATCGAAACTCCGCGCGGCAACAACTAATGCAAAAATCACCAACGTGAACCGCGTCTTGGGCCGATGTTCGAAATCAATGTGAATATCGTTGCTGAATGGAGCAATGAAAACAAATGGCGATGTGGGGTCACCGAATCGCTCTTACTTGTTTGTGAGTGGCTAGGGAGACAGGTGAAGTTTGCCCTTATTACCAATGTCAGGGATTCGATTAAGCAAGAGGAAAGCAAATGATCCCAATGAACTAATGATTAATCCGGCAGGTCTATTTACTAATGTACCAGAATGCATTAGAGGCATAAGTTAATGGGGACAGGACATCAATTCAAATACAAATGAACCACATTTGCATTGGACGCTTATTGACTGGTGTAACAAAACGAATTACAAAAGGTAATCTACTTATGAACCTTAGAGAGGGATGAAACATGATTTCCAACATATCTGTGATTTGACTTGGCTTGATTGTTGCCCTCAAAAAATTACCTGGCAGCTCTAGTGCACATTAACTAGTAAACGGATCTTTCAAATGGAAACAGAAATTGAATGTCAGCATACTGAATGTTACAGTTATATCATCATGCAGACAATAGAGCTATATTTTACTTAAATGGGTCAATAATGCAGTGGAAGATCTTAAAAGATTTATAACATCCTCATAGTTTAACAGTCAAATTGTCTGGTATAAGCCTTATTAATCTTATAAAACTATACATACAACTTACCGTCACAATGTCATCGAATGCATCATAATAAACTATTACTTATAACTATTATTATAACTTTTTCAATTAAAACAAGATGTTTACGTTGATAATGTTATGTCTTCTAAATATGAGGTAAAGCTTTAAGTCATCATGGCTTTCAAATCTCTATACAGAAATTGCAAGCAGCGTCAATGCAATCTCCAACCAATCACCTGATCATGTAGGGCATCTCTAAACATGTAAGCTATCAGTTTCAAAACCACACGCTCACTTGCAAATGACAAGTGACAGAGAACGCCCAGCAGAAAGCTTGTCTCGCTTTGTTCTTTTCGGCAGTCATTAAAAATGCAGCCCTCTTCTTGCCTTGCCAAGCCTGGGCACTATCAGCGACACCATCCACTTCTTCCCCCAGTTCATTACCTTGTATGACATGGAGCGCATGGGCAGAGATCGGCGTAACACATTCCCCACACGTATTGGTCATGATTAATGTGTATTAAGGCCGTGTCATACCTGCGCGCTGGGCCGCAGCTGTGCGACTCGGAGTCGGTGCCTTAAGTGGCGGCGTTCCCACACTATGTGAAGGCCGCTGTCATTACTGCTGTCAGACAGGCCAGGCTCCTGGGGTGACAGCGGCGTGACTTGCCCCTCCTGAGATACACCCCACACACACACACACACTCTTCCAGCCGCCACCGCCAACACCACCAACATCAACACCTCCGTGCTCCCACACCTCCAACACCAGCACCACCCTCGGGAGAGATGCCTTAAAACGCTGCCGCTCGGTGGATGAAAGCTGGGGCCCTAATCCTCGCTTTGTTCTGGTACACAGATGAACATGAAAGCCCACTTCTGTGGATTGCTTCCCTCTGGGCCCTTCGGGCACACCGGAGGACCAGGAGCACCAGTCTTATCAATAATTCTGTGCTCTTAACTGTGGGCTTAAATCGGGGGAAATATTCCACAATTTGACAGGAATCTATCCACCCATCCTTCCCTGGTCCCTATGGTAATGATGCTTTTGCTAGCTGCTCTAATACCATCTAGTAAGTGATTTTTTGGAGAGAGAGAGGAGGGGTGGTGAGGTGGGGGAAAAAAGAGAAAGCAATGCTTCTATTTGATGTTTCGATTGGGGATTGATCTCAGAGGAAAAGGCTTGCATTCTGAAAGTGGGATTATTGGCTTCGCCGGCTCTCCTCAGATGTCAAAGATCTTTGAACAGTCTTGTAAAGTGTGCTACTTCCAGGCTGCCAGTGAACTGCTTATGAACTCATCAAAAGAGGACCTGTCTCCATATTAATGAAGTTCCCTTCCTCAAGACAGAACCTGCTTCCCACACACCAATGCTAGAGAGCCCCTTTGGCTTTCCTAGAAAAAAAGAGGAAAAAAAATGCACTTGCCTCTTTTCTCACCTGCACTGGAATTATGACAGACAAAGCAAAGTTATCAGACCAGAGTTTATCTAGCCTATTTCTAAAGAGTTTATTTCCAGGCCAACAGTTTATATAATATATATAAGAGTTTATATAATCGAAAAAATGACAGCTATCAGAGTGGTGAATAATATATGTACTCACACAAGTAAACAAACAAACAAAGTAAAAATACAGGAACCAACATAGTATTTTATTAAGTAACACCTATAATATCTAACTAATAACTAACTGCAATCACCTGACTGACTACGATAAGCACAAGTGTGTGTTGTAACTATGGCTGGTGGGATGTGGAAAGGATCCCTCTGTGTGTATTACATTCCAGGAAGCCAGGCGGTGAGGCTTTCACGGGAATTTCATGTCGTAAAAGGTACATCCTTACTGTAGGAGAGCATCATCACATTGCACAGACCTTTCCTTAGAGGACAGTGAGAGTAACGTTACATTCAAACCCCTGAACCTGTTCGACATCAGACAAAACTGCCCCAAATCAACAGACTCTACATGCCACCTGGCCCGCACCCAGCAAAATTAACTCCCCCACCCCTTGTCTCGCTAGCGTGCAAGAAAATTCAGCATGAGCAGGAAGCAAGACATCTGCTTTCAGACGAAAGTGTTCCACATTTTCTGTGAGGCAGGAGGGGAGAGGAGGGGAATGGTGCAGCACAGTGAAGTGGGGGGGGGTGAAGGGTGTTTGGGGGGTGGGGGTTCGGGGGTACAGGGGGTTAGGGGTGGTGTTGGCGGTGATGTGTTCCTGGAGGTTGTAGGGTGTCGCTGGTGCTGAGAGGTGTGGAATGGAGCCAGTCACAGTCACAGAGGGCGAGGGACATGGCTGAACTGTAATTGATAATGTAAAGGCAGATGGAAGTCTCCAGGGAGACAGAAAGAATGCAAGCAGATGGTCCAATTGCTGCTTATTTATGTGGCAAAGAACCCCCTACCCTCCCTCAGCCAATGTTTCCCCCTTAGCCAAAGCTTGTCCTATGATGGATCATTATAGCAGGCTGTGCATAAACACCAATATGTTTTAAAATCTGGATGGCAAAACTAAATGACAAAAGGCAACAAACGAGTGCAATGTTTCAAAAGCCCCTGTCAACGTGTCTGCTTGACTGTCATGCTAACATGACAAATCTAATTAGGACGTGCCATCCAAGCCAAGTGACCGCAAACAGAGGTGCACTCAGTATATCTCGCTATTGTAGCATTTACACAGACAAACAAATATATAAGTAACAAATGTATTGTACA
>NC_063202.1:6838446-6950946 GCF_017589495.1 Alosa alosa
TCATAGCTCATTACCATTTTACCAGCCGGCTTCCATTGAAAATGAACGACTTCCTGAATCTTTGGAAGCTCAAGTCGGCGGCGGTGTGTACGTACAGTTAAGATAACATCTGGAATGTTAAAACGAAAGTCTTGTGGGAACAACTATGCTGCTGATAATAGAACTCTCTTGAAACGGTCAATAAAAATGTGAAGTACATTGGACCAGTACTTCTTAAATGATGTATGTGGACACACAGACGGATGATTGGACCCCGATCACAATACCCTCTTCCCCCCTACTAGGGGCTGAGTGTAACGAAGTCAAATACCCCTCATCATTATGACTGCAATGCATTCTGGGTAACAATAACTGCAGACCGAGTTCTTTTTTTGAAAGTGAGCGTGTTCCCCGTTGATGTCTGACCTTCTCTGGATGAGGTAGTCCTCCAGGATGTCCAGGCAGCGCACCATCTGGGAGAAGATGAGGACCTTGTGGCCGCCGGCCTTCATCTTGGGTAGCAGCTTGTCGATGAGGACCAGCTTGCCCGCCGACTGGACCATGGCCTGCAGGTGGAAGTCCATGGCGCCGGGGTTGTAGACCTCGCGGAAGTCCTCAAGGATCTTCTCCTCGGCCCCTAAGGGTGGGAGGGAGGGGGGGATAGAGAGAGAGAGAGAGAGAAAGAGAGAGAAAGAGAGAGAGTTGTTTAAAATTCCTTTTATTGAACCATTACATGAATCAAGGACTCCTAAAAAGACTGCACTGTAGCCCAATCTATCAGGCCCATTTTCAGCAAACTTTTTAATTCTTTTTTTGCCCTTTATCTTGACCTCTGTGGAGCCTGGCAGTTTGTAAGGTCTTGTATTGACCAACAGTATATTTACATTTTTGAGTATCTGACAAAATGGCTTTCACAAGAACTAAAGAACTCCCTGTTGAATACATAGACATACACAGCAAAAGAAATGGACGAAAAGACTCCGTTGTTTTCAATGGGAGGGCACTGGGTGAAATTGAACAATTTTTCAGTTGGTCCCCCCAGTACTGTGCAGACTCGCACTTAACTTCATGACGTTAGCCATCAAACTGAATCTTGTAACTCATATGATGGATACACAGAAATTCTTCTCACACTTCCTTCGCCTTCAAAGTTAAACATTTATTTATGTATTATTATTAATATTATCCTCACAAGTGATATCAAGTCGTGTTAATGTTGAAACTACCACACATCATCTTCAAAAACAGTCATGGTAAAACAAAACAAAAAAAGTTATAGCCTTGAAGCTAATCTTCTTTCCGCTTTTCCGACCTATGGTCAATCCATCGAAAACCTCTGAAATGATCATCATTAATGCCGTTTTTCATTAGGTTTACTTGCCTCTATGCAATGCTTTACCTTAACATAATATGTTATTGTAGGCCACATAGCTTTGTTCATGAGTTTCCGTGCTGGCTGGACTGAGCTTTTTATCCAAACAATACGGTTATCTCCCTACGGTGCGTTAGCTTCCCTACAACCGGACATGCTAAACATTCTTCTGACGGGAACCTAACATTACGTATGAGGTAGTCGAGTCTTGTTTTGCCTTTTATTGTTTATGTAGAGAACACAGAAGCTACAATATCGGCACAGGATATATGCTATATGAAGTTATGGTATTTAAAAAAAATCCTAAAATGAATGGGCTTTTATGGGGGTTAGAGAAGTGGTCCCTCCAGCCTCCATTGATTCTTCTACTTGCGGGAATTCGCCTGCCCCCTTGGTTGAATAGCAAGACTGTACTAGCTACCGTTACACATGAATCCTCACAATCTCACTTGATCCCTGTGACTACTGGAAGTGTGCTTGGTACCTTTAATGAGGTAGGGGTGGTTACAGCACTTCCTCAACTCCATCATTGTGTTGACCAGGTTGGGAAGGTTGGCTTGGCCGGCACCCTTGGACAGGAAGGAGAAGTTCTTCTCCAGGATGGCACGGTAGTACTTCTTCTGGATGTTGGTCAGCTCCACCTCGATGATGGTCTCCTCTTTGGGAGCCAGCTTCTTCTCTACGTCCTCCTTCAGTCGCCTGAGCATCATGGGCTTCAGGATGCCCTGCAGCTTCTGGACCTGAGGATGTACACATATGTGGACACACACACACACACACACACACACACAATTAAAACAATTATTCAGACCATCTCACATACACATTACAGAAAATACTACTCGAAAATTGAGTCAGTCATAAAGCTCATCTTTCAGTGTATGCAAAGCACGACCTAAAATGCGTCAACAAAACATGTTGACCTAATTTGGTTATAAAAGTCTGACACACGTTAACCACCATACCACTACTTCTTCCTTATTTGAATGATACCAATCCACACTCGCACACACACACACTTCCTGTGGGACGCGTACCTGCTCCTCGGTCTTGAGGTCCCCAAACTCCTGCATGAAGGTGGTCTCCGAAGGGAAGCGCAGAGGCTCCAGGAAGTGCAGCAGGCTGAAGAGCTCCTCCACGGTGTTCTGCAGTGGAGTGCCCGTCAGCAGCACCTTGTGCTCCTACAGAGGGTCACAACGGCTCTTAGTATAGCCCATGCTAAAGCTGTAGAGTCTATAGCATAGACAGCCGCATACATCATCATGCTCAGTCACAACGGCTCTTAGTATAGCCCATGCTAAAGCTGTAGAGTCTATAGCATAGACAGCCGCATAAATCATCATGCTCAGACACCTCAAAGCAATTCATGGGTTTCATCAGGTCCCTTGAAAAGTTGTTTGTTGGTGCCCAAGGCAGGTGCTGGACAAAAAGTGCTAGGCTATAAAATGGAAAAAGGGTGGAATGTCACAAAATGCGCACACTTTCTCCCATCAGGATGTTTTAATGTACACTGGAGAATAGTCATATATTCAGAATAGTCAAAATATTCTGATGGGAGCAAGTGTGCGGACATTCCACCCTTCATCAGGTCCCTTGCCACAGGTGTATACAATCAAGCATCATGCAGTCCGCATTCATAAACTAGGTGCTTGATTTTATTTGGACTACATAGTGAATAATCACCACACAGTTATTCACTACAGTGCACTGCATAGTGAGTGAATGGGTGGATGATCTGAACACAGGGCGTGTTTTCATTTCCTCAGCGTAAACTTTATGACCGTGCTATAGTGTCTAACTATAATGTTCCTGAATGATCAGAATGTTACTGAAGACACCGAAGTTTAAGCAAGTAGGCACAGGTTGCATGGAAGTTTCCATTTTTCCAGCTCCCAGCAATAGTCACACAACATACAAATTATGTTCATACTGCTTATGACGTAAAAGAGCTAGAGGTGAAATGGGCTACAGGTTTTGACAAGCCACTGGCATCCATAGTAGAGAGAAGTTAGGCAGGCCAAGGGGTGGGCCTACATTACCCACGATGCAATGTCACAAACAGATGCAACACAGGTGAATGATCGTAACAAGAGGCGGCTTACCAGATTCATGAGCTTGAAGCCCTCCAGCAGCTTGCAGTTCTTGTTCTTGAGGCGGTGGGCTTCGTCAATGATGACACAGCGCCACTCGATGGCATTGAGCTCCGGGCAGCCGCCTAGGATCATCTCAAAGGTGGTGATGACCGCCTGGAACTTGTACGCCCCTCTGATCGCTCGGCCCTGGAAGATTCAAGTAAAGCGAGTCAGGGCGTCAGGAGGCAGGGATGACGCTACCATAACGCTATGGCTCTAAGCCAGTGTTTCTCAAACTTTTTCAGACCAAGGACCACTTAACCAATAAAAAAAACACAGAAACAAAAAAGTAGACCTACTTCAACTGTATATTACACAATAGGCCTAATCACTGAACCACCTTGCTAATTGTCTTTGCAACTTTCTTATTGTGTCAGAGGATTCATATGATTTCAACCGGAGTAGCTTACATTAGTAAGCTACATAATATTTTACCACTTGGGATAGCTTGCGGACCACCAGTGGTCCCTGGACCACACTTTGAGAAACACTGCTCTAAGCAGACCAGCACGGAGTGTCCCTGTGTGACCCTGAGTAAAGCTACTTGAGGTAACTTAGGTCTCCGAGTGGACGCTAGCTTCAGTACTTTTGCAATAAGGGTAAAAAAATAATGTCTGACAATGTAGCTGAACGAATCATCATGAATGATGCCATTTTCAATACTTTTGCTGTTTTGATAAAAGCTATCCCTGCCCTATGAGTAGACACTCCTTTGGTCGGTTAAGTCCTGTAAGTAGATTAGTGGATCTCAAAACAAACTAGGTCATTTGACGACCTGTGCTCCGGTAGAAAAGGACTGGCACTTCAAACCAGAACACAAAAAAACAGTACATAACTCCAAGCAAAGGACAACTAGAGCAATGTCTTTTCATAAAGCTCCATAACAGGTGTCAGCAATCACCTTAACAAAATCAGGCACACAGCGGGAACCTTCCTTGTTTATTTATTCACTTACATTGCACATGCACGCTACATATGTCTGTCTGCATTTGTGCGTCTATGTATACACTTCTATTCTCTCTCTCTCTCCCTCTCCGGAAGATGCTAGGATGATCTAAGCAGTCAGTGGCAGCCCCAGTGGGACATGATGTCATCGCGTGTGTGTGTTGTGAGAAGGCCTCTCTGTGCCGCCGCTGCTGCTGCTGTCAGCGCGAATCACAGACAGCCGGCAGCGGAGTCCGTCAACATGCAGGCTGTGCCCCAGGCCCGCCCCAGACATGCGCCACCACACACACCCTAGTGTGAGTGTGTGTGCGTGTGTGTGTGTGTGTGTGTGTGTGTGTCTGCACTTATCTATTTACTAACATCTTTTCTTCCTTCCATCTTCCATCGTCCATCTTTCTTCCTTCTGACCTTCTCCTCACCCATCTGTAGTTGAAAGGGATTTTTTTGGAATACAAGGAAACAACAACGCATTGTTTTGTAGGAAACAAGAATGAACTACCAGCTTTATACAAACAGATTTCAATTGCTGACTGTTAGCCTGTCTACGAATGGCACACGCTGCTAGTGCAATTTGCCAGGACAGCATCATATACAATTGAGTAAGGACAAATCTCATAGCCAAGAATACACTGACTTAAATCTGTACAAATCTGACGGTAAGTAAAACTGAAACCCTGGCACTCCCTCACAGCACCTCAAACACACAACACACATTCTAACCACCGATACCCATTCCTGGACCTGATGACATACTTACTAAAGGCTATTCCTCTTTTCAGTGGCTGACTAAACCCTGTACCCGATCACTTGCAAAACGTACGAGTCTTATCGTGGGACAAGCCCTAGACTAGAGCAAACAGAGAGTACATTCCAGAGGGAGGCTAGCACAGGAGTAAATTACCACTGGAACCCAATGATCATGCACACACACACACAGACAGACAGACACACACAGGATGACTGAGACAGGCAGGCAGACATACAGACACACAAACAGACAGAGACAAAAGGCCCTTACACACTGCCAAAATCCCCGCAAAATTATGTACCAAATTCGCGGAACGCCTGTCCTTTTCACATAGACCGAGGCGGAACGGCGGGACGAAGTGTCTCGCCAAATTTACTACCAAGCACCCTAGACTTTTTGCCGAATCGATAAGTTCCGGCACCAGTGTGAATGGGTCAAGGCGGAAAGGGGAATCTGGGTGGGCATTTCGATTCTATGTCCAGCCCACCACAGGAGATTGCAAATAAATCTAACTGATCAAAAGCAGCAATAGCAGAGACAGCACATTATGTCAATCTTTAAATTCACAGTCTCTTCAGTCATTTAATGCCTGCTAGAGTTGACTGTAGCTCGGAATGCAATCGGTTGCCATAATAGGCTATCCTAAAATCCAGCGATAAAACAAAGCATGAACTCATGAGCGTCTGTCTGCCCTATATGTATATCCTCTGATTGTTATGTTTACAGATATCTAGGCGATATTTGTAACATTTATTTTGTATTTGGGCTGTTATAAAATCATGTAGGCCTATTGAACAATTTAAACACATTGTGAACCCCAAATGAGCTTATGTCGCGATTTCCGATAGGCCTAGGCCTAGAGAAAAGACAGCTATGGTAACCTAACAATTAGGATTTGCTTTGCCTACACTGCTGTTTGGTTGTCTCAAACTTTGAGATGATCCATACTCACATTAACTGAATATTATCAACCCGAACTGCGATGTTCCAAACAGGGTGACAGGATGCAATGCCTAATAATCTCACTGCCTTCGGCATAACTGCTAACAGTGCGCCTAGGCCTAGGCCTACTGTTAAACACCTGAAAAAATATTAAGCTGCTGTTCTTTTCATGATGAGCACTAGGCCTACGCTTGAATTATGACTGAATGGAACGTTGCGTTTTTAAGCGCCAGAACTGATTATCACGTCGTGTGACAAAGTTTACACCAATCATCATCTTCTAATGTATCCTTATGTTGAGATGTCCATTCTCTTTGCCCAAGGCTATCATTTGTGCGCGAAGCATGTTTCAGTACACAAGCTATTTTTATTGTTGTAATATTGAATGATTTCATGAATAAATTGTATGCACAGTGCGTACAGGATTACGGCTGGCGCGCCACTGACCAAGGCCACAGTAGCCTGTGAACCTCTGATTTTCAAAGGGGAATCCCGGCCAACGCAGGGGGCAACTCTTCTCTTCAATTGCCCTTCCAAATGACTTTTTATTGTCTAAAGACATTTATCGCAAGAATCTAACATTCTAAGCAACAGCAAAGCAAATGCAAGCTAACCAAAGTGCAGTCGGTTCTCCCGCCATGGTTTTGGAAATCACACACCTGCTGCATCTGAAGGCCCACGCATAATAAGGCCTACGACTATCACTCTACACGCCCCCTGTTGCACGTCACATTTTAATTTGCTAGCTTATCCTGCCTCCTGGCTCCCCAAAATGCCGCATCATGTGAACAGATCAGCAGGCCGGCAAATTTTCACCTCGTTTTCAGACACAAAAAGACGGCAAAAAGACGTCTCCTCTTCCCGCAAATTTAGCGTGATTAACGTGAGACAGACGGACAGGCAACCATAGGATGACTGAGACAGGCAGGCAGGCAGACATACAGACAGACAGACACACAGACAGGCAGAGGCAGAGAGACAGACAGATGGACAAACAAAGGATGACTGTGACAGACAGGCAGACAAACAGACAGACAGATGGATAGACACACAGACATGCAGAGACAGAGAGAGAGACAGACGGACAAACACAGGATGACCGAGACAGGCAGACAAACATACAGAGACAGACAGATGGATAGACACACAGACTAACAAAGAGACAGACAGACAGTCTGCTCTCACCTGGGAGTCCCTGAAGTACATCTCGTACTGCTGCAGCATCTGCCGGCTGACCATGCTGCCGTGGTAGACGATGACGTTGAGGTGGGTCCACGTGCGGAACTCGCGCTCCCAGTTGGCGATGGTGGAGAGCGGCGCGATGATGAGGAAGGGCCCGCGGATGCCCACGCGCTGGATCTCCTCCAGGAATGTGATGGACTGGATGGTCTTGCCCAGGCCCATTTCGTCGGCCAGGATGCAGTTCCGCCTGTGACCGCACACACGCACACGCACACACACACACACCTTAGTACACACCCACATACTAGCAGATGAAAAACATATGACATGCAACAGCTGTACTGTAGTATCAGGAGTGATTTTGAAACTCAGATGGCTTTGAGCCTAGATTGGCTAGAGTCTAAATCATCTGGTCATGCTGCTATATAACTGCTCTCGGCTCCAGGGACTCATCTGATGATTCTTGAAGCGATCGCTAACTCTCCGTGCACTGGGCTGAAAACGAGCAGCCTCCTCCTCGCTCACCCTTCTTCTCAGCATGTGATCTCCACCACTGCCTTTTGCCCCCCCCCCGCACAAGTCCTACATGTGAACTACACACTACACTCAGCCAGAGTGGCGCGAACACGGCTCACCTTCACCGATTAGCCTCGAGCAGATAGGTAAACCCTCCTCAGAGGAACCGCTAAGCTCCAGTCCGATACAGACGAGTTTCTCTCCCTCAGATTTTTTGGCCTGTTATCAGGCAGACCCCCACAGCCCCCCTACATTCTAGAAAGGGGGGCTTTTATTTAAGAAAAGTCTTGACGTTAATTGCCAAGTGCAGATATTCCCATTCCACACAACTCTGCCCAGTTGGCCTGCTTGGCTCATCTCCAAGGCTCAGCGACATGCTTTGCATTTCACATGAGCACACCCTCTGTCAGAGGAATTTGGCCGTGCACACATGCACACGCACACACACACATACACTATAAACCACTCACACACACCCCCATATTATACATAGTGATACTGCAAGAGTGCATAAACAAACCGAAGCTGGTGTGGTCAGTACCTACGGGGGCCTGTCTGTGATGTCTGTCGCTCTAAGCCCGAGGTGTGAGCTGATTAGCAAGCATGACTGGACTGCTTGCCGATACACAGATTGAAACTCACAGAATGTAAAGGAAACGAACAAAAGCAAAAAAATATCTACATAACTGGCTGGATGAATGCAGCCAAAGGGGGTGGATGCAGAATGTTTTTCAGAGTGGTTTTTGGGCTGGGGAAGTTCTGGTGCGGATGCGGATATCCCCCAGCTAAACGCAGAGAGAGCAGAGAGCACCTCCAGCACAGACCGGCTAGAACATCCCAGACACAACAGCACACAAGACAACAACCCTGCAGTCTGCACCCGCACAGCAGGCAATTAGGTTAGTGTGTGTGTGTGTGTGTGTGTGTGTGTGTGTGTCTATCTGTCAGTGTTTTTGTGTCTGCTGTTTGTCTGTGCATGTGTGGGGCAAAACGTGAGTGACTTTGTGTGCCCATGCATGTCACTGGGGATGTTTGTATTCTGCCTACCAGTGTGTGTGTGTGTGTGTGTGCGTGTGTGTGTGTGTGTGTGTGTGTGCGTGCGTGTGTCTGTCTCAGACATGTGGCTGGGCACAGACACGCTGTCAGCTCAACGCTTCACTGGCTTCTCTTCTGCACTAGTTAGCAATCTGGCACACAGAAGCATGCTCTCCTTCATTCCTCTCTCTCTCTCTCTCTCTCTCCCTCTCTCTTTCTCTCTCTCCCCCTCTCTCTTCCCCTCTCCCGTCTGTGAGAAGAGCCTCTCACAGCCCGCACCGACACATGCAAATACACACAAGTACACACAAGCAGACACGCAGAACACACTCTTGCACCCATATGACATACCTACACACTCACGCACACCCTATCCTATAGCATAGTGCAAGGCACGAAACCACCGAAACACACACACACACACACACAAACAAACAATACTTGCACACTAACAAACCCTGCGACTGTTGACACCTCTTCCCAGAATGCCCCTCCCTATCCAAAACAGCAGCGAGAACACATCGTCCAGCACTGCGTACAAAACCCTCCCGGTCATCCCATACTGCCTGCACCGTGGGCACCTCCTGGGGTGGAGGTGGGGTGTGGTTGAGGTGGGGTGGGGTGGGGTGGAGGTGGGGGGGTGGGGTGGGGTGGAGTCAGGGCTGGGGCAAGTTGTTCCTCACGGACCTGTTGTACCAGTTGAAGAGCAGCCAGTTGACCCCCTCCAGCTGGTAGTCCCTGAGGCTGTTGCTGTTGCAGTACTCCCTCGAGTGCTCGCGCTTCTTCCACAGGCTGGCCGGGGGCCGCTCCTGAGAGAGGGACACAGAGCGGACAGAGTGGACGAGACGAGAGGAAATATTGAGAGAGTGAGTGACCGAGGTGGGGCGATGGAGAGAAAAACACACTCTGGGTTTCATGCATTTGGATGTTTATTTCTAATTGGCAGCAAGTTCTATAAACATGATGCACATGTTCTAGTCTAGTATGCAGTCGTTTGTGCAGTATGTATGTGGTGTGTGTATGTGGTGTGTAAGTGCACCATGCAGAAACGGTACACACAAAGTGGAGAGACAGGGAATGACAGCAAGTGTGTGTGTGTGTGTGTGTGTGTGTGTGTGTCATACCATCCTGCGTGAGTCTGGCTTCACTGCCTGCAGCTGCTCAAACTCCTCTATCTTAGTCTGGTCCACGTCTTCCTTCAGCTCCCATGTGCTGTCCTCGTACGGAAGGGAGCACCACTTCACCAGGTAGTACACCACCGGCTACACACACACACAGAGTAACACAGCAGAGTTATACGGAGCTAATAAGAACACAGGACACACACTCTCAAGTAATATGCAATTTGTTTGGGACCAAAACACTATTATAAAAAAAAGCACAAAAACAGCTGGGTTTCCATTCAGCTCTTTCTCATATTCTCTGTGTATTTATGAAAATTGGTCTCATGAATATGCGCATCTGCGGGTGTTGCCACTGTGTTATGTGAGTAAAAATTCTCGTAATCTAGGGAAGAGTTCTGATCAGCTGTGGGATCAAAAACATAAGGTCTTTATGGCAATGTTTATGGAAACACGCAGGTAGAAATGCAAAAAATGGCAATACATGCGAAAAAATGTGCGTTATTCCTTATGGGAATCGAGAGTTAATCCACCTCCCTAAAGCAGATCGCATTTCTATGCGCATTTGAAATGAAAATTCAATGCACATTTCAAGTGTTTCCACGTCGAGATTTCTAACTTTAATGGTCAATATACACACAAAAAAAAACATGAAAAATATCACATCAATGAAATGAAATAACCCAAGGTTTACAACATCTATCCTTGTCTTTTTACACACACATACACACCAAAGCTTCAACAGGGAAAGAGAGCATAGGCTCAACACACACATCCTTCCACACAGCCTTACACAGACACACAACCGCCCCTCCGCACACACACGCAACTGCCCCTCCCACACACACACACACACACAGATGCAGACACCCATACACACACAGATGCAGAGACCCATACACACACAGATGCAGAGACCCATACACACACACAGATGCAGAGACCCATACACACACACACACACACACACACACACACACACATACAGATCCCCTATTCAGCAGCAAACAAGAGAAATGAGAGTGTATTGAGAAGAAAGACAGAGCCAAATTGGAGTGAAATTGCGTATTATCCTGCGGACAGAGCAGAGAGGGCCCTACCTCGCCAGTGTCCTTGTCCTCACAATAGGACACCTCAAGCACCCGGTCCACCTCCACGTAGTCCGGGTTGAACGGATCCTCCTCCATCTGCCAAACACAGAAGAGCCAAGAGTACCTATTAGAGCCAGTGGTGGTGGAGGGGGGGCGGGGGCAATCTGGTTACACACACCAGTGTGTGTGTGTGTGTGTGTGGCTTACGTCTGCGAAGAAGTGTGCTCGCTGCGCCTGCTTTATTTTGAAGCGCTTGATTTTCTGCTGGATCCTCTTATCCTTCTCCAGCTGCTGCTCTGTGGCCCACTCACAATGGAGATAAGAGCTGTGGAGGGGACCAGGAGAGACGGGGGGGAGGTGTGTGTGGAGTGAGTGTGGAGTGTGTGTGTGTGTGGAATTGAGACAGGAAGAAAGAGAAGGTTTGAGTGTGCGCGTGTGTATGTGTGTAAATGTGTGTGTGTGAGAGAGCCAGAGACAGAGATAGAGAGCATGTGTGTGTGTGTGTGTGTTTGTGAGTGATAGACAGAGAGGGGGAGACATAATAATAAGCAACATCAGTCATCAAGCTGCGGTGCTTCATGTACACTCCACGGAGACCACCTTTCCATGTTCTTAAAAGCAATCCTTTAAACATGCTGCTAACGGACTAAACACACACAACAGTGCTGCTGTGTGAGAAGCTTTGGGTCCGACACGTCCGTCCCACAGATCTGGAGCTACGGGAGCCATGTGCCTCGTTCCGCTGACGCTACGCTGCCAGTGTTATGAGGAGGGCAAAGTCTCACAGGAATAATTAATCAACGCGACAGAGAACAAATATGGCCACTTACTAGTTTTTGTACTTTACAAAGAACTCCTCCACTTCAACCAGCACACCAGGAGAGACCTGTGGAGGAGATGCAAACAGACAAGACAGAGCAAAAAAGAGAGAGAGAGAGAGAGAGAGAGAAGGAGGGAGGGGAGAACGAGAGAGAACAAGCAGAAAAGAGAAAGATCAATAAATAATGAGCGACTGTAAGAGAGAGCCACTGAAGTACCAATGCAGAATGGCTGTGTTTGGTCATGGTGCAGGAAAACAGAAGGGTGAAATAAGGTGCTTTTGGTAGCTTTGTGGCATGACAAAGTAGCCTGGAGATTCCAGACCCTGGTAATCTAGAAAGATTAAGGGTCTGGCCACAAATAATGTAATGGCCCAACTCGAAGGGCAGCACCAAGCGTGCATTTGAAAAAATCTCACTGCTCAATTGGATAAGACTATACGACCAATGTTTACTGGATGGCCTGTACTGGATTTCCAGGCTAACAAAGGCCAACAGGCCAACACTTCGGTGTCAATAAACAAGAAAAGAGATAGAGTGTGCGGTGACCAAGTTTTTTATAGCTTTGTGGCATGTACCTCTTTCTTGGCAATGCGCGAGGACATGATTTTGTCGACGACAGCGCCCTCCTCTTCACTTGGGTTCTCCTGTAGGGAAAACACGCAGCATTAGTGTGCTTGATCCACCGCAGTAAGAGTGAATTTAAACTCTAAAGTATTTCAAATCTACCACACACAATCAACACTGCAGAACCACAACTAGGCAGGAGGGCAGAAGTCGAGAAAAAAAAAACATCAAAACAAAGAACAAAGTTCATTTCAACTGCTCTGATTAACAAGAGAAAAGGGAAATGAAAACTAAAAATTCAAGGCCAATAGAGCTGTAGATTATTACCATCTAGGGGGAGCAAGGAAGAGTCCAGGGGGGGTATTTTCGGAAATGAGAGAATACACAATGGCAAATCAACTCTGCTGATCATGTCACTTTCATCCACTGCACTTCAAAGTCATTCATTAATGCAGCTTAGACTGTGTTTAAACATTTAGGCTATGCATTGCATATAGTGTTATCATCATGTATTCTGTTTATGTGGTATGTGTGTATCATATTAAAATACATTATGTTTAACGTATTGTGTGTATTGTTTTGATGGAGGTAAACTGGGTCTGTACCACAAACAGCTGCACGGCAGGGTCTTTGCGTGCTGCAGTGTTGGCCTTCTTGGCTTTCACCGAAACCTTTGTTTCCTCGTCGGACACGCGAGCTTCGCCATCCTCCATGTACTTCTTCCTCTTTACCTGACGGTTAGATCTCCGCTTCTACAACGCACACACACACACGCAAATAAACACACACACGCACACACGTGCAGACACAACACACATACAGAGGAGAGAGAGAGAGAGAGAGAGAGAGAGAGAGAGAGAGAGAGAGAGAGAGAAAAAACCTTAATTGTCTGAAAGAACAATACTTTCGTTCCGGTCAGAACTTGGACCAAGCGGGCACCTCTCTTGACCCACCAAGCCACATATCAATTTCCTGATTAGCAAGCACTGTAGCCATGATGTCACTGACCCATTATCCAATAATTATAGGGCTTGGAGTGGATTTAATTAAGTTGTCACTGCGAGCACTGACATGATTCCGCCAATCACAAGATAATTAACAAAGGTGTTTCACCATCAGGGTCTAATTATCACACACCTTCCAGCTAGACAGGCAGGCAGGCAGCCATGATATTAATAGGTACACAGGCATATGATTCTCCATCTTAAAAGTTTGTTGGAGGGCATGCGTCAAAGGAAGTGAAGCCATGCGGCAAAGGGTAGAGAAACG
This sequence comes from Alosa alosa, assembly GCF_017589495.1. Classification (NCBI taxonomy): domain Eukaryota; kingdom Metazoa; phylum Chordata; class Actinopteri; order Clupeiformes; family Clupeidae; genus Alosa; species Alosa alosa. Next base: position 6,852,164 of record NC_063202.1, read on the forward strand.
TATGGATCGACTCTTACAAAAGATTACGTGACCAAAATTAATAAGCGCAGAATTTATTAAGACACACCACAAAAATCATGCTGTGTTTTCATATGCTGAAATTACATTTTGACTACCCATTATCTAAACATTGTGACATACTACAGCAGAGAGCCTATCAACACACACCATGCTGTATCTCTGTGTAATTAACAACTTGTTAGACGCCCTTGTTTCTGGATATCTCCTCAGCTGAGCAGGCCAGTGAGGGATTAGACCCACTCATCAACGACAGCCTCGTTCCAGACAGACCAGAGCGTCTGTGTAAGCATCTGCTTTCGCATTAATACTAATCAAATAGTGAGAACACCCCTTCAAAAATGCAACTGGTGTGTGTGTGTGTGTATGTGGGTGGGTGTGTGTGTGTGTGTGTGTTGTGCGAGGGATGCCACCTCCAAATATAACACAGTAAATGTCGCTGAGCTAAAAGTTAACTGAGTCTGTATGAGACTATCCCCCCGACTGCCGTAGATGACCGGGCGGTGCTGGTGGGACAGCTCGGGTGTGCTTTTCCTCCATTGGTGACATTGCTCACGGCTGTCAGCGCGGCAGCCCTCAGTCCCAGCATGGAGGGAGAAAGTATCAACCTAAATGAGTCATCATCAGACCATTTTAATTAAGTCTGGGTGCCATTTAATGAGGATAATTATATCTGAAGAGGCAGGGGAAGAGGGGAGTAGGAGTTCGGGGAAAAGAAAGAGGGAGAAAGAGAAAGATAGACATTCAGAGAGAGAGAGAGAGAGAGAGAGAGAAGAGAGTATGAGAGAGATAGAGAGCATGAAACGGAGAGAGATTACTCATCTCCTGTTTTCTAAATAGCAAGAGACAAGTCTATGACTATGTGCATTACTGGCATTACAGTTAAGTGAGTACTGGACTCCCGCACCCCCCACGCCCTGCCCCCACTGCCTCACATGTTCAGAGAGAGCGCCTCTACTCCGCTGCAAACCCAAACACGGCGCGGTCGACCTAGGATGCGTGGCGCCTCAGCCTCCTGGCTGTAGCATTGCGTCAACCTTTTCATGCTGGACTGATTAGGAGGGAAGCGCTTTGCATAGGACCTGGGAGCTTTCTACAGCTCCTCGGCCTTGGACACTTAAATCCATACCAGACGCACTAGAGGGGCGGTGTACACTGGAAGCACATAGCCCATACATGCAGATGTCTGTTCATGTGTACGTCTCTTATAAGAGTGTGAGTACCCATGCATGTACGCAAGTGAATAAAACATATATGTATTTGTGACTGTATTTGTGTGTGTGTACGGGAGAGAGAGAGTGTGTGTGTGTGTGTGTGTGTGTGTGTGTGTGTGTGTGTGTGTGTGTGTGGACTGACCGAGTCGTCCTCTTTGGAGCGTCGTGGTGGGGGCGGCTCATCGTCGGACAGCTCTTCCGAGGATTCTGGCTTCCGCTTCTTCTTTTTGCCAAACTTGATGACGATCTTCCTGCAGAGACAAAAGGCACAGAGGCTGAGAACACACACGCGCTCACACACACGTTAGACTTGGGAAGTACCAACCCACCCACAGGGGAAGAACGCACACACACACACACACACACACACACACACAGGACACAACTCATTTGCATGCGAGTCGACACACGCACACGTGCTCAGGCACACAGGCACACACACACACACACACACAGTCATTACTCCTAAGAGTCAGGCTCCTTTTCTCCATGCTCCACTATCTTTGTGCAAACTGGAAGGCATGTGAATAATGCATGGCTCATAATGGGGGCTGAGAAGGTCTACGTTGTACGTTGTGCTAAATAAATGACCTGCAGAGCCTTTACAGAGTGCCGTGTGGATGCTTCTCTCTCGCTCTCCTTCTGAAGTATTAATTCAGGCCAATAAATAAATAAATAAATAAATATTTACATGGACGCAAACACCCACCCACACACTACTCTATTTGCTTCTAATAAGCAGAAGAGGAGTCTCTATTATGAAATGCCTGTAGAGTGTCTATGGTGAAGTACATTAAATGGAAAACCAATAACACAAAACATAACAAAAGTACTGCGCGGAGCTGATCAAAACCTGCTTGGACCCCCCCCCACCCCCACCCACCCCTTTTCAGGGTGATCGAATGTAGTCGGCCCGACCACAGCTTGCCCGGCTGCCCGCCTCACAGGCTTCTAGATTACCGCCGGAGAATGCGCAGGCCGGGCGCGACTCAAAAGCGGACCAACCCACAACCACGAGCGTGACAACAAGTGTACAGTAAGCCATTGTTCTGGCATTTCGAGTGTGATCAAATCGTCCCAGACGGATGGGCTTCAAACACAATGGATCTGAAGGAGAGGGAGAGCGAGGGGGCGAAATCAGAGCGGTATTGTCTACAAAAGAGGCCGCACTGCATCCTATCATAGTGACGCTGGAGCAGGCAGGGTATAGGAGGAAGTCTCAGGAAATGAAAATAATATAAAAAAAAGAAAAGAACATTTATTTAGAAAGTCAAAGTGTCTACCTCACAAACACACACACACACAGGCACCTTTGCAGATGAGCGCATCAGTATGGGAGTCAGGTTGGCAGCAGGGAGTGTGTGGTCTGTGCGGTGCCTGGTAATGGTGTGTGAATATGCAGCACCACACACCTCCAGCATCCCACCCCCAGGCCCCAGACGCCAAAATCGGCCCCCCCCCACCCTCACTGACAAAAACTTTTGCAGTAGTCGCCTTATGACCAGTTAGTACCAGCAGTCCCTCCCATACCTTCCTCTAACTATTACACACACGGACACAGACCGAGAGTCCAAATTAATTTTATTCAGGTCAGAAAGACCTCTCCTGACGATACAAAAACATACAAAATAATATTTACACAGGTCCTACAGTACTTTACTGTTAATGTTCTGCTGACCAACTTCACAATGCTGACTGCTGTCAAAGTGACGTGCTAGGCAGCTATCTCAATTAAAGCAAGAACAATACGAGTTACCGAGTGGCAAACTAGCCATAATAAAGCTAATGCTAACACCATATGTGTACACTGTGTGGTGTGACTTCTGGGCTAGAATTCTTAAATGTCTGCTTCTCTGACATATTGGGACTCGCATAGTAATGGATGGACATTAGGGATGGCTCTTCCTGGAGGATGCACAGCCATTAATTACTGAATGCATTGATTGACGACTGCATGATTTGGCTCCATCTTCTACAGTCTGTGCCAATGTACAATTTTGAGGACAGCTGGAACAGAGTGGCGAATTTTAATGTGCACCGCTTTTTCAATCAATATGTGCACTCCTACTGTTAACGCCATTTTCAGCTGATTTATAAGAGCAGATCGAAGCCAGAGAGGCCAGGCTGTGCAGAGTGCAGTTGCGGCGTTGAATTCCACCTTCCAAATGTCAAGATTACCAATCTTTACACACACACACACAGGCAGGCAGGCAGGCGTGTGCACACACACACAGACAGACAGGAGTGCTTCATTTATACACACAACATTGACATTTTCAAAACAAAACTTGTGCAGTTCAGTTGACTCTTGCTGAGAAGCAAGCCCCTAGGAGGCCACACATGTAGGTTAAGATCTGGTTTCATGGTGGCATTCTCACCACCTGCGCCATAACCTCAATCAGACGGCTGCCCAGCCAAGATCGCCTGCTGAAGGATGACCTGTGTGGCCAGGTGATTTTGGCATTCAGCGCAGAGGCCTTATTAACCTAGCAATTTCCACATTATTGCATGTCATTTACTGGCCTAATCTACTCCACAATAATTTCATGTTTGACAAATTTGACCAAAGTTATTATGGTGTAATGGGAAAATAGCAACCAATTAAATAACCGCCTCTGGGTCTATAATTTCCTCTGCCATGCAGGCCACTGTAAAGGACCAGTGCATGCATGCCCACCTGGACCCGAGAGTCGTACACTACACTGCCAGCCCTGGACTTCACATTTCAAAGAGAGGTCTGAATGGAAAATTAATCATTTCCACCTCTGCTGATGAAGTATTTCAATTAACCACACAGGGCAGAGACAGCTGGCCATGAAAAGGCATGCTTCAGTGGCACCCTGGATCACACTACTTGGCTAGCCTACATCGATCACCCTCTCCAAGTCTGCTACTGCTGATGTAGTCCATGCTGCAGGGAACAGACCTGTGTGTGTGTGTGTGTGTGTGTGTGTGTGTGTGTTAGCCTGGGGTGTAACCTCTGAAATCCACACACCCGATCCAGGGTGGGGTGGGACACCATGTTCACCACCACAAAGTGCCTTCAGTTGTGCACAGAGGCTTTAAAGGGTCTGTTTTCCAAATCTAGTTTGACTGTAATAGTGCGTTTGGAAGACTAGTGGCAGTAAGGAGTTTTCATAGAACACTAGCAAGGACGCTAGTAATTTCAAAACACACCCTTGAGAAAGGGAACTAGAAGTCCTGCTTCCTGTGTCAGCTGTCTAGACACCATTGTGTGTGCGCGCGCGTGCGTGCGTCAGCCTGTTCAAGAGTCATATCTGTGTCTCAACAAACCATCAGCCAACAACTCCAAAACAATTCCACATGTGCAATGTGCATTCATACTCACATACACACACACACGACACACAGAGTATTACCTGTGTGAAAGTGACTGTCATTTAACTGATGCACTGGCACAAACTGGCACAGTTGGCAGAGTATGTGTCAGAGGCAGAGGACAAGAGTTTGCCAGAGATAGAGAGACGGAGCAAGAGAGAAAGGAAAAGAAAAGAGAGAGAGAGAGAGAGAGAGAGAGAGAGAGAGAGAGAGAGAGAGAAAGAAAGAAAGAGAGAGACACGATTCTCAAGCAGAGGGAGAAAATTACTAGTACAGATATGAATGTGACATATAACTATAACTATGTCTGTATGTAAGAATGTGAGAGTGTGGTTTGTGGTGCCTGTGTGTGTGTGTGTGTGTGTGTGTGTGTGTGTGTGTGTGTGTGTGTGTGTGTACTTAATGGTCCATTTCCCTACAGTCATGACAGCACAGAAAGGGAGTGTGTGTGCGCACGCATACGGGCATGTGCGCGTGTGTGTGTGTGTGTGTGTGTGTGTGTGTGTGTGTGTGTGTGAGAGCAGATACTTCACTCTGAACAGGTACAGTGCAGCTCTGCGTAAATGTTCTAAACGACCTATATAGCCACCGATCAAACACACACACTGACAATACAACAGCTCCTGGGGCAGAATCCTGTATTTCTCTTTTCTGTGTGTGTGTGTGTGTGTGTGTGTGTGTGTGTGTGTGTGTGTGTGTGTGTAGTGTGTGTGTGTAGGTTTGTGTGCATATGTCGGAACGAAAGAAAGAGAGGTTGCAGGAATATTGTGATTCACAACGTCAGGCATACTCCTTCTTCCGTCTTCCCCTTTCCTCCTGCCCCCCCCCTCTCTTTCCCTCCCCCTCTCTTTCTCTCTCCCTCCCTCTCTCTTTCTCTCTCTCTCCCTCCCTCTCTCTTTCTCCACTGCCTTCTCATCTTTCTCAAAGCCAGAGGCACACTACCTCGTGCTGTCTAGTAGAAGCCCATAGAGTGGGGCTGACACGCAAGTGCGAACACAACCACAACACACACAGCATTTGCCATAATATCAAATGCTGCACTCCATCAGACTCTCTCTCTCTCACACACACGCATACAAAAACACACACACACAAAAACACACACAAAAACACTCAGATCCACACGCACTTGCGAGCATGGCATGCCGTGACTGAGCGATCCCTCATCTGATGGGGTGAGGTGGCACAGCAGCCTGCTGCCTCTAGCCATCACCAGAGAGAGGGACATGGAGATGGGGATGAGGAGAGGGAGAGGGGGAGGGGTGAGAGAGAGAGAGAGAGAGAGGGGTAGGGTGAAAGAGAAAGAGAGAGAGAGAGAGAGAGATAGAGAGGGGTAGGGTGAAAGAGAGAGAGGAATTTGAAGGGTAAGGGAGAGCTAGAGAAAGGGGAGAGCAGAGCCAGACAGAGGCTCACACCGCACACACACACACACACACACATCATATAAATCCACCCGAGAGGAGAGCGAGAGCTGAGAGTGGATGACCTATGTCCTACTTTGGCTCACGGATGGAGCAGACAGCACGGAATATGAGACATGGCGGTCCACGGCTGGGCACTGGGGCAGAGCGCTGAGCGCTGAGAGAGGTGGACATGCGCTGAGCCCTGAGAGGGGTGGACATGGGCGAGTCCTGAGAGGGGTGGACATGGGCGAGTCCTGAGAGGGGTGGACATGGGCGAGTCCTGAGAGGGGTGGACATGGGCGAGTCCTGCCATGGGCTTCGGCCCGCCGGCATCTCACCACCAGCAGCCAAACTCAATCAGCAGCACTGACGTAAACGCAACAGAGACATAAATATCAGAGAGAGAGACAGAGATAGATATCCCTTCTGGTTTTGTGATTCAATCTTTCTCGCACACACACAAACACACACAGTTCGGTTGGGAATGCATTTGAGTGTGATTACGTGCAGGAGTGCATAGTTGTCGATTCACACAGAAGCCCATCTGTTGTGGACAGCCGCACACTGCGCGCTACAATACACACACACACGCCATTGACACACGCACAACGCACACACGCACAATATCTTTTACGCACACATCACCGCATACCCACACACACACACACACACACACTATCATGTCCTCAACCTCATTCTCCTTCACCCGCTCCAGATGAAATTACACTTTGCTAATATGCACCACAATGTGACTCAGCCGGTTGCCTGGCAACGCACCGCATGGCAAGAGAGAGGGGGAAGCTGGTGGTGGTGTGGGTAGTGGCAATGACATCACTTCCTGTGAATGACATGCAAAGCCCGGGAGCAGCAGATGTGAAATGACACTAACCCTACGGAGCCAAACAGATTACTGTGTGTGTTTCTGCTTCTGTGTGTGTGTGCGTGTGTGTGTGTGTGTGTCATGCGTGAATGTAAGTATGTGTGTCATGCGTGAATGTAAGTGTGTGTGTGTGTGTGTGTGTGTGTGAGAGTGAGAGGAAGAGAGAAACATTGTCATGGTGTGGGGTGGGTGTTATTAGCAAATATCACACCTCTAGTTTCTTCATAAGGCACACATAAAAGTGTACGACACCTACAGGTCAATTTGGAGCCCAGCGCAACACACAAACACACACACACACAAATCACACAACAAAAAAACAGCGCCTGACAGACTAGCTGTGGCACATGCCTGTGTGCGCCTGTGTGTGCGTGCTTGTGTGCATGGGTGAATGTGAGTTTGTGTGTACCTGTAGAGGAGAGACAGTGGAAACATGTGACACTTGAATCCATTTTCACAGGCTGCTGAGAGAGGTCTCTTGGCTGTGTGCCTCTGAGATGACTGCTGATACCACACACCACCACCTCCTCCTCCACCTCCTACTCCTCCACCTCCTACTCCTCCACATGAGCCAAGTCACTCCACCACCAGCGAGAGTCGAGTGAGATCATCTCAGCCCGTGCTCTGCCCTATGCGTGTTTAGCACAGCCACCCAGTCAGTGTGAGATGGTGTATGTTAGACGGCATCATGGGCAGAGGCCCAGATCACCAGACGGGTCCACTAGCAGCCACACATACACACACAGCCACACATGTACACACATACACACACAGCCACACATGTACACACACACACCAGGGATGGAAATTAAATATTTTTTCTACCTGCCACTGTGGCTGGTGGATTCCAAAATCTACCAGCCACTCAACTTTTTTACCAGCCACTAGAGAAACGGCATGAAAATGTGATATCATGATTATAGTAGGCTACCCAAAATGATCACGGTAATCAGCATTATTGCAATATGACTAAATTGTGCTGAAATTTGCCCTAAACCTACCAGCTGTCCTCCAAGCACAGTAGCAACAAAACTAAAAGTCAATAGAACCACATTCATATTCTATAGTGTCTTGTCATAAAAGTGGTGTGGCTCCTTTAAGACTCCGTTTCTGTGAGTTCTGGAGCATCCTATAATTCAGCCCTCCAACTTGATCTAACTATAGTGTACATCATCTAATTTAAATATTTACAGGTATCAAGGCTATATTTTTAACATTTAGCATTTATTTTCTATTTGGCCCGTTATAAAATCATGCACTGAACAATTTAAGCACAGCTCAGCTTTAAGAAATGTAATATGCATGCTTAGCATTTTGTGAACCTACATTGAAAAAACTCTGGTTGTACAGTTATCTAGGCAATATTGTTAACATTTATTTTGTATTTGGCCTTATCGTGTATGACAAAAGCCCAAAGTTGGAGACCGTGTAGACAGTTGCTTCAATTTCAAAACCGGATTACTCTGGAACGGCTATAACTTGTATAAGGGAATGCTTTACACCTTTGTGTTCGGTAAGTTCTGCTGTTTATTCTGATATACGGTTTGTAATTTCTTGAATGAAAAATTTGAGAGATATTCCACCACGACGAATGGGTGTGGAGATGTCCGTCTGTCTGCCACCTAGGTCTAAATAGCAGCGTGTTGAGGGCCGGATTAAAATAGCTATACGGGCCAATTCAAAAGAGAACTATTTAGGTGAGAATATTAGCCTGTGGAGATATAACGGAGATCCACAGATCTCACTAGATTTATGTCTATGCAGTCATCCTGAAATAATCTAGCAGTGGCACATGAAAGCATAGTGACAGTTTCTTAATGGTAGTGAAGTGAAAGTGAAGCGCTGCACCAGTGCCTATAGGCTATGCTGCGTGGTGGCTCACTACGAAGTTGTAGAACTTCAAATCAGCTGATTTACCCTTATAGGCTGGTAACGTTAGGCTACATGATCCCTACAGACACTTTCTTCTTTTTAACCGTCAATAAGTACGAAAATTAGACCGGATCTGACAATTTGTGGTATGTTAGTAGTTCTACCCGCCACAGTGGCTGGTAAGTTGACCAAATTCACCCGCCAGCGCACAAAACTACCCACATTTTAATTTCCATCCCTGATACACACAGCCACACATGTACACACATACACACACAGCCACACATGCACACACAGCCACACATGTACACACAGCCACACATGTACACACACACATACACACACGCACACATGTACACACGTACACACATGTACACACACACACACAGTACACACACACACACACACACACATGTATGTACACACGTACACACACACACACACACACACACACACACACACACACACACACACACACACACACACACACACATACACATGTACACACGTACACACGTACACACATGTACACACACACACACACACACACAGCCACACACACACAGCCACACACACACAGCCACACACACACAGCCACACACACACAGCCACACACACACAGCCACACACACACACTCTGCCAGGTTAAGGGCTGGGTGCAGAGCAGCCACACACACACACACACACACACACATACACACACACACACACAGCCATGTTAAGGGCTGGGTGCAGAGCAGCCACACACACACACACACACACACACACACACACACTGCCATGTTAAGGGCTGGGTGCAGAGCAGCCACACACACACACACACACACACACACACACACACACACACTGCCATGTTAAGGGCTGGGTGCAGAGCAGCCGTACTGCCACAGAATGAGGAGTGCAGCAGAAGCAGGCTAGTGGTGGAGCTCTAGCAGAGAGTAAGCAAGGCAACTCATGCAACAGCGCCTCTACCTTTGCAGATGATAGATCAAAAGGATATGAAGTAAAAATGTATCTCATCACAAATAATCAACTGAATGTGAAATGAGAATGAGAACACTTTCTCAATACAGAACCATGTTTAAAGTAGAAGGAGGCTTCCTAAATAAGATTGGGGATTTTTTTAATTATTTAAAAAAAGGATTTATATAGGCTGGAAGGCCCTAATTAAAACTAATTGGTGCAATATATGGGCTATGCTAAGTGCATAGTGTATGGTAGGTAGGTACGTGTATTCTCATGATAAATAGTCTACATCACTAAGACCTGTACCTGTTAGAACTAAAGACAGCAATCCAAAAGAGTCAGAGAAGCGACCTTACGCTAGGGAGATTACACACTAAAACAACCGTTCTGCTTTTGGCAAAAGGCTAACATTCTCCTCTTATCCTGACAATACATTTAGCTCAAGTTGAGACTATTTTAGTATTGTTATTTGAAGTTGAGCTATGGCCAAAGCGTTTCTGTGGCCAGTCGAACTGTCCTCTCAACCAGGGCTTCACCATCAAGGAGGACAGCGTGTCCTCGCGTTGTGTGGTGTTTGTTTGTGCCGTGGTCAAAAGGAATGTCTGGTCTGTGTGTGCGCGCTGGGACTTTTAGAGGTTAAGGATCTGACCGCTGCTTGCCTCTCACGCACCGTTGTGTAATGTTGCGTCGTGTTGTGTAGCGTAGGTGGCACGCTTGCTTATGCATGCACAAGCACACTCTCTCTCACACACACACACACACACGCAGATTTGAGTGTTTTATAAGGCCACCCAGGGGATACTTCACTAGTCAACACATTACACACTTACCACCCTCGGAGGACCACACACACACACACACACACACACACACCAAGACAGAACAAGAACAAGGAAAATGGCAAAAAAAAGGAAGGCAGACAGAAAAAAAAAGCAACCAAGAAAAAAAATAAAGAATGAGGAAGGGAGAGAGAGAGAGTGAGGGAGAGAGAGAGTGAGTGTGACCTTCAGGCCATCCTTGAAGATACAGGGCCGAACCTAACGGTCCGAATTTAAAGCCAGACCTTCATTCCCAGAGGCAACATGCTTTAATAAGCACAATTAAGCTCACTATGGGCCTACATAAAATCCCCCTAAAATAGTGTTTCTACCCTCAGTATCCACTTTCCAAATGTTAAGTCTAAGTTTTCCACAAAATCTGCAACCAACCAAAATATGTTTGTAACTTAAAAAAAAAACAAATTATCATCTGAAATAATGGGTTCTTTGAAATGTATTCTTTGACACCACATTAATTTAAATAACAAGCCTAAGGCATCTATGCAATCAAAACTTCAATGTAATATACACCAAACTCCACACGTTCCTTAACTGAGAATATAATAGGCGATAAAACATTAGCACCACAGGACTTTCATTTATTAAAAATGATTGTCCAGCTCACAGCAATCTTACGTTGCTTAGAGGCGATATTCACAGTTTACAGTATCACATTAAAATCAGCGTTCATGCAGGCACAAGGCATGACTTCCAATGAGCCTCCAATGACACACTACTTGTGCACTACGTGTGTCACTGGTCGTCCACACAGTGCCTGTCGGGAGGACGGCCTGTGTTAAAGGGACACCAGGCAAGCCTGATGCTTTTTCTCTACCAAACTCCCCCTCGCTCGGTCTGAAGCTCTTTTCCTTTTCTTTGCGTCTTCAGTCAAGGGTTTTCGCTGCTTCTTCGCCGGCTCTGCCATTATACACACGTTTGCAACAATCTCTAGCGTTTCGTTAGCCTGCCTCTGTGCTGTAAACTGATCCTGCTTCGGTCGGCGGTTAGGATACACTGAACTTGCAAGTGGGATATTCTTCCTACAGGCAGTAGGGGAGAGAGCCTTCATTCGCCCGTAATGAGTCATTTAACCACAAAACCGACTTACTTAAGATGATTAATTAACACGAAAACGTTGCCTGGTGTCCCTTTAAAGCCCAGCCCAGTCTGGCAGTGTCCAGACCACATGTCATTCACACCCAGGAGGCTCTGTTTTACTCTGCGAGCTGCTGGACCTGGCTGGTCCCAACCTCACACTACTGCTGCTGCCTGTCCAGCTCTGCTCCCAATCCCCTGATTGCAGCTCTGGTACACACAACTCAACGTCTACCAGAACACTCCACACACACAGAGAGTAAACGATGCGTCACCACATTCACCCTACTTCCTGTTATGCAGAGTGATGACAGGGAGGGGACAACCAGAGAGGGAGGAGAGGGAGAGAGAGAGAGAGCGCGAGAGAGAAAGAGAGAGAGAGAGAGCGAGAGAGAGAGAGAGAGAGAGAGAGAGAGAGAGAGAGAGAGAGAGAGAGAGAGAGAGAGAGAGAGAGAGAGAGAGAGAGAGAGAGAGAGAGAGAGCTGAGAGGGGAGAGAGAGAGAGAGAGAGAGAGAGAGAGAGAGAAAGAGAGAGGGGGGGGGAGCCAGGGTAGGATGAAAGGGAATAGAGAGAGATGATGAAAAAGAGAGCTTGTAACATCTGTGTGCATATGTGTGTGTGTGTGTGTGTGTGTGCACACATGTGTATGTGTGCTGCTTAATTGTCAGTAGTTCTGTCCATATAGCGACGCTCATGTACACAAATTAATAGGGAGGATCTGTAAACATGATCACCACCCAGTGAGATTTAATTAGCGCCCAACATCAACATACTGAGCAAACAAGGCCCAGAATTTTCCTTTATTGAGCCACTGATTCCAATATTTTCATCGGATACACGCACACACACTCTCTCTCTCTCTCTCACACACACACAAAAACACAAACATAAACACACACACACACACACACACACACTTCTAACAAAGCTTTTTCATTGGCCATCTACTGCAGGCCGCACAAGGTGGTCTCTGCCACAAGTTCTAGTTCATTAACTTTGTCTCAGAGGCTGTGGCAATTAGGGAATCATGACCAATTAATATTTACAAAGCCTACACACTTCCAGGCTCGCGCGCTGTGGTGCCTTCTGATAAAAATTCAAGCTTGTGTGGGACTAACTTGGAATGCTAACAGGATCCCCCCCCCCCCATTTTTACATCCATGGCACCTCCGCAGAGTGGGTTTCTACAGTTAATATACCTTACAACGTACGATCCCTTCACATTCTGACATATACAAAACACAAATATAAAATAAAGTGCCGACACTGCACTGTATCTCAGGAGTAAACAAGGCCACAGAATTATGCACTTCCATACATCAAAACGTCTGCTGATGCGAGGTCGACGGGAGGAGGGGACGTTAAAAGGACACGTCCACCTCTGAGGCGACTCGCTGCATGGAGCTCCGTCTGAATTTCCCCTAGGGATCAATAAAGTATTTATTCCTATCTATCTATCTATCTATCTATCTATCTATCTATCTATCTATCTATCTATCTATCTATCTATCTATCTATCTAAACTCCATGCCCGAGTTGGTCACCCTGAAGGCAGCACTAGAGCAGACACTGGTTCAGCCTAACGCTGGGTACAACTCCAGACATGCCTGCTTGACAATGTGCCGTAATGAGCCAAGTGCATGAGGCGGCAGGAGAATATTGCATACAGTATGAGGCGGGCTGCAGCGCTGGAGAGGGAAGTCAGATGGGGAGAAGAGGTGGAGTTTGGAATGAGTGAATGAGTGCGGGGCATGCTCAGACACTACTAAACCCAATACGCATTATTCAGGCTGGGATGGTATCTTTAACAGAGTGCAGGTCGTCTGGGTGTAATATGAGATGGGAGTTTGCCGGATTTGACGTATGTGTACCCACACACAAACAAAAAGGAAAAGTGAAGAAAAAAGTAATGGTGCTTTAGCGCTTTTTGTAACGACACTGTATGAAAAGAACACACACACACACACACACACAGAGATCTCTGCTGCTCTTGTTTTGCCTATCTCCAGCCTCTAGACTACTCCACTGTATACATCATTCAGCCATGTGATATTAGATGATTTTTAGATTCGATTAGATTCAACTTTGAATTGTACTGATTGTACTGAGTACAAGTACAGAGACAACAAAATGCAGTTTGCATTTAAGTGCAAAAAAGCTAAAAAGAGAAATGTGATATGTAGTATAGACAGGTGGTGCAGTATAAACAGAACAATACATATAGTGCAGTGTAGACAGTAATATGCAGCTAAGAAAGTGGAATGGTTTACAGTAATATAAATGTTAATATGTGCAGTGTATTAGCAGTTACCTTATAAGAACAGAATAAATATGGAAATGCACCATGTATGAACAATGTAGTAGTAGTGACATTATATGAGTAGTAAAAATAATATAGATATAGGCAGTGTATTAACAGTAACATTATAAAAACAGAATAAATATGGATATTCAGTATGAACAGGTTCATATTCATGTAAAAGATGATTTTTATAACATAGTAGTTGAATAGATCTGGGTATTTATGCTATGGGGGCATTTGGGTGATTCTAAGTGTGCTCCCTCCCTGAGCTGTTTACAATTTGCACTTCAGCCTGCAAACCTAATTATTGATTACTGTGACACAGGCAGTTAACTGCAATCCCCTTTTCCTGTTCACTGCTAACAGCACCTCAGGACCTGTTGTTGCTAAACTCCTGTGTTCTACAAAATGGGATGCCATTGAACACATGGAAACAATGACTGTTTCTGAATTGTTTTATAGCTGCAGCGGTGGCTAAGCTAACAGCTGTGTTTATATGCAAACACGAGAGATGGAGCTAACAGCGCTCGTGGCAATACGCACCCCCACAGCCTGACATTTTATAACTTAGCACCCAGATTTCACCAAACAACGGGTGCTTCTCACTTAGAGTTTAGACGCAATAACTTAACAAATAAAACAGCATATGGTTAGAAGATGCTCTGTGTGCTTTTTCAGCAGGCTGATAATCACAGCATGCAGGGCTGGAGTGTGAGCTAACAAAAATGTGAAAAATCTCAAGAGACAGAAGTATGTGTGTGTGCATGTGTGTTTGTAGGTGTAACAAAGGAGCGCCCTGCCTCTGATGACGCTGTAATTCAGCAGGTATGTGAGAGGGAGAGGCCAATGTTCTGTCCTACAGCTCTGCCATCAATAGCAATGACCTATGCTAGGCTAAACACACACACACACAGTGAGCTCTCTGTGACATTCGGTCAGTCCTTCATCTGATCCACCCATCCTCGCAGTCTTTTTTCCCCTTCCACCTACACTGCAGAGCGCACTTGCATACAACCCCCTTCAATATGTCAAAGTTCACCCTTCATGGCTGGGGGGGGGGGGGTTCCCCTCTCCAATAAATAATGTGTTTTTGACTCAGTGCCTAGTTGATTCTCTCTCTCTCTCTCTCTCTCTTCTCCCTGTTTCTTCTCCTCTCTCCTCTGTCTAGGACTCTAAGCTCTCCCCTCCGGGGTCTTAGGTTTCTGAAGCCTTTGTTCTCTTCTTGGCCTCTCTTGTCAGGATCCTTTGCCCTGCCCTCTCATCTCTGTTTCCCCTCAGGGTCAGGGTGATCCCCACTCTCACTCCCTCACTTTTCCTTGCGCGCTCGCTCTCTCTTCTCTCTCTCATTTCTCTCTCATTCTCTCTCTCATTCTCTCTCTCATTCTCTCTCTCATTCTCTCTCTCATTCTCTCTCTCATTCTATCCCTTCCCTGAGGGCTACTGCTGGAGCCCAGGGACCAATCTCTCTTCACTGTGGATTACCTGCGGAAGTATGCAGTTCAAGTGCAGGGTTGTGCGCGTGTGTGTGTGTGTGTGTGTGTGTGTGTGTGTGTGTTTGTGTGTGTGTGTGGCAGACAGACATATATGTGACACAGGCACACATACACACACTCAGGAAAACAAACAGACACAGAAACACACACACACACACACACACACACACACACACACGAACACAGAGACAGCACAAGCTCAGGCTGAGGTAATGAGTCTTTCAGGAGGTTAGCAGTGCTGCGGCAGGGCACACACAGGGAGAGAAGACTGCATTAATATTTCACCAGAGAAAAGCTGGGCGGTGCACACTTGGGTTCCTGCTATGCCATGAAACCTCCCCTGAGCAACATGAACACCACTACTTACACACACACACACACACACACACACGGTGATACAGACGCACACACAGCAGCCTTGCCACTAACTCATAAAGCTCAATGTATCATACATCCAGCCTCCCGTCCCACGTACAGACATGCACACACACCCATACACTTGAAACCTCATTTTATTTCAGCTACGCAAAGGAGGAGCCACCGGTGGAGAGGGAACAGAAACACTCATTCACACACACACACAGATCAGGAGTCCCAGCTTCCTCACAGCCTGCCCAGATGGAACACTAGCAGAACATCTACCTACACACACACACACACACACACACAGTACACCGTACACCACACACACACACACACACACACACACACACTGTAAAGCTCTGCACTCAGTCCTAGATAACAGTCTAAGCTCTAGGTCACGGCTCTACACAGGAAGTTCTCAGGCCTGCTCCAGTTAGCATTAGCATTAGCAATAGCATTAGCAAGCAGCTTTGGCTGCCTTCCAAGCACCCTGACCCAGAAGCCCAGCAGCCCAAGGGCCTACCCCAAATACTCTCAGATCCAGGCCTTGGGGACAGGTCTAGCCTGTGATGACAGATATACTTATTAACGTAATTATCTTTTTTTCCCCTTTCCAACATCAGAAGCATGATTGCTTCACAACCCTGATTTATTTAATCCTGCTGTATTCTGCTGGCTCTTGCATAACAAATTCATTTAAATAGGAGACCATAGACCATATGTGGTCATTGGACAGGGATTTTACCACTTGAGCATCGTGTAAATAATTCCTGACAACATTACTGAGCAAAAGCAGTAAAGAGTGACATATGGAATAAAATCTCTTGCTTGTCAAGGAACTAAATCATTAAGGTTTATTCCTCAGGGAGTTGTGTCTCTCTGTTTACTACCGTGAAGTACCTGTAGCTGTACCGAGCGAGCATGTTGTGTGCTGCTTCCACCTACTCACTTGCCACGTCTGCTAGATCGCTTGAATAGACATTATTGTTTGTTTTTCATTTATTGCTGAAGTATTTGGGTCAGTTAGATAGCTAGGCTAATCCAGGAGCGCTTGGCTGACTGACGCAAAGCTGTAGTTTTTCTAGCCTAGTTTTCACTGCAAGCCAGGCCAAATTCCACTCGTTTTACAACATGATCTCCGGTCACAGTTTCTATACAATCATATCAGCAAAAAAAGGCTGTGTCTGCACCAAGTTCCAATCTGACTGAGTCACACACAGCTTAATTGCAGTCTTTAACTTCAAAACAGAGACAAAGGTCAAATTGTGCGTCTTGTGTGTCTAAGGAACATAGCTTCAATTTTCATTCTCTTTGGAGCTTATCACAACCTCAAACTCTTTTTTTGATCACGCAGGGATCAATTTTACTTCACAGACACACATTCCCCTCCCATTCCACTCCAGCACACCTGTGTGTGTGTTCACCATCTAGGAGAGTCTCTGAGGTGCGCTCCAACTCGATGCACAGAAGCAAAACACATTTTCTTTCACATTTTCATTTACTTTTTAAAATGTGAAAGTTTTTTTTTTGTGTGTGCAAACATTCCAATTTGTTCAATTGAAACGGCTTTCATTTCAGTCTCCATTCAGACTCCATTTCAGTCTTCAGTCCATTTTTCTTTGCCAAGAACTTCGACCAGTGGTATACACTGCATTCACAAACTGTGCAAGAGGAGCAACAAGGACCAGAGTGACACAGGGCCGTGTGCAGAGGGTGAACTCGGGGCTTTGTAAGGAGGATAATGTCAGCAGCTATCCGTGCGTGCGTGCGTCCACAACCAAATAGAACACTAGCCTCGGACTGTTTGCATGTGCTCTCAGACAAAACAAAAAATTGTCTCGCAGACAAACATTGCCTCGCATTTGTGTGCTATTCTGAACGCACCTCTGGTCTCTACACTGTGTGCTCCATCCACACACACACCTCTGGTCTCTACACTGTGCTCTATCCACACACACACACACACACACACACACACCTCTGGTCTCTACAGTGTGCTCTAAACACACACATCTCTGGTCTCTACACTGTGCTCTAAACACACACACCTTGAAAGCCCAACGCCTCAGCTCTCCTTCACACAGACCTGCAGCAATGCAGCACATTATATTCTATATTCCCCTTCGCATAGGGAAACGTGTGTGTGTGTGTGTGTGTGTGTGTGTGTGTGTGTGTGTGTGTGTGTGTGTGTGTGTGTGTGTGTGTGTGTGTGTGTGTGTGTAGGGTGGTGTTGGGGGGTCAGGATCCATGATGTGTTCCAGCTATTTCCCCGGCATAGATCTTATAAAAATCACTTATCACGATAGCGCGTGCATAGCATCGTCCGCAGGCGAGCGGCCGCTGGCCCGTCTGCTGAATACCAAACAGGGCCGTTCTTTTGTTTGAGCAGGAAGGACTTGGGCTCGAGACGAACCTAGTGCTATTCCCACTCCCATGCCAGCCAGCCAGCCCGCAAGCCAGCCTCTACCTGCCTGAGGGCCCAATCAGGGAGGAACTCATATTTCCCCGGCTCTCCCCATCCCCCCCCCACCGGGGGCCGCCTAATAACGCTATATCTGCACAGATGCCGGGTAATGTGCTTATAATAACACCGCAGCAAGTCTTCATCTTCTGACTCCAGGCAAAAAGAAAAGCCGGAACACTTTTTTTTGACACTTTGGTGTTCTCTGCTCAGGCCTGTCAGTCTATGAGATGAGGAGAGTCAAGTCAAGCTGTGAGAACAGAGCAGTAATATAGACCGGAGACCCAGAGCAGCACCTCTAGCAAGAGTTTCAAACTCTATATGGCTACAGGCTACATGGCAACTGCCAAAACGTACACAGTGATCTTTCTGTGGGAAACCTACATAGCCCTTTAACAACACCATCCCTGTGGTGGAAATATCTTTTCCGACTTTCGAACCCAGCTAAACTTTCAACAATTACCAATGTAGAAGACCCAGCTCCACAAATAAAAAGAACACACGCAGATTTTATACTATTCAGTGATCTTCACAATTCCTTTTTCAATGTACAGTCATTTCCTGTGTATTTGAGCATAAACTCATTGAGTATAAACTGCCGGACAGTGTTTTATGCAAGTTCAAAAAACAAAACCTTATTAATACCATATTAACTGCCGCCATATATTAACCTCATAGCTGATTTTTTTGTTAGCTAAATCAATGTATAAACCGCGGCTAATAGTTGGGAAATTACAGTAACACCACTACAACTCCTTTTTCAGTGTGAAGTTAGATACTGTTGGACGGAGAGGCCGGTTGGTACAAGACCAAGCCTGGGTAAGAAAATGTTCCAAGGACATACGTTACTCAGATATTTGGCCTGAGGCGACGAAGGGGAAGGAGCAGCCACCTTATCTCTCAACTGTGGAGTGCTTCAGCACAGACCGAAGTATTCAAACAAACAGTAAGAGTACTCAGTGCTGGGAAGCAAAGGAGCACTTAGAATACTCTGCTCTCTACTCTACTCTATAGACCCTTTCAACAAGGTAAACAAAAACAATGCTTGAACGTTCTATTTGGTTCCCAATCTACTTCCTCTGCATTAAGATAACATATGGAATGTTAAAACGGAAGCCTTGTGGGGCCAATTATGATGCTGATAATGGAACTCTCTTGAAAGGGTCCATAATCTTTCGTCTGCACAATTAGCTTTTTATACAAGTCCACTACAATCACCATAGCTGTGCTGCTAGGGGATTCTATTGCGGTTTCATCCAATGAGATGCTGCATGCTACCATTCTCTTATAGTCAAGCTTTTGTTTCAAATAATCAGATATGGGTCAACTGGGCTCCAGATTTGCATGTAAAAGATATACGTGAAGAAGAACAACTGAAAGAGCTCAAAGTCACACGACTAAACTGACATTCCTCCACTTTCAAACTACAGAAACTTTACAGGAACAAGTTTACAAGTGTGTCTTTGTTTTTGCAGATAATCCAGAAGAGCAGCCAGAAGGCTTACAAATCATGCAGTCATAAATGCAAGCAACACTGCACAACCATAACTGCACACTAACACCACGAAGCTCCCCCCTGAAAAAAAACCAACCAGGATGGCTGTGAAGAGCAGTGCTTACCCGATCTTTGCTTTCTGCTTGTTGGGCTTTCCCGACGAGACGATGCGGGCCTTCTTGGAGGTCCTCTCCTTGGTCCGGCCCTTGGCAGAGGCGGGGCATGGTCGGCGTCCGTGCCGGGCGATCCGCAAAGCTCTCAAAGCTGTCGGGCTCATGGACGGCTGGATGTTTTTTTCGCCAAGGCCAGGCTTTGGCGATGGCCTCGGAGATGATCCGGTTGGCCTTCTCCTGCTTGTCGTCCGACGAGTCCATCCCGGCCTGCTGCTGAGCCAGCAGCTGCTGCTGCTGCCGCTTCTGGGCCCGCCGCTCCGAGGCCGAGGAGTACGAGGACGAAGACGAGGATGAGGAGGACGAGCCGCTTTTCATCTGGGGGCTGAGGACCCGCACCTGACTGCTGGGACCATTAGTGTTCTTAGGGGGCTGTGGAACAAGAAACAGAAGTCGACAGAAAACATTAGCTCAGAGGCTTCCGGCTTCCAACGACAACTGACAAGAGCTTCTCTAGATTATTACAGGCTTCATATCCAACATGGCTGCACGAATTGTTTACACATCACAACCAGATCCACCGAGTCTCTCAGGGGAAAAAAAAACTGCTTCTTGCACTTCAGATTGGATAGGATTAGCATATGGGACACATTTGACAGATTCCCAAAGCTTTGGGAAAAGTAAGATTAAAAAGCGAGTCACAAGGACACATAACCATCCCTAATTCAAAGCCCCTCATCAGGGGACTTTCAGAGGACACCCTTCAGAGGCGTGTGTGTGTGTGTGTGGAGCTTCATGAGCTGTGTGCTGGGCCACGGTCACATGCAACAGTGCAGAGTGTTTAGGAGGCGGCAGAGCCAAGCGTGCTAGCTGCAAGAGGATACACCAGATGATGAAACAGACAGATTACCATCTCATCTCTCCGGCCCTCTTCATCACTCGCTCTTGCTCTCCTTTTTTGTGTCCCTTCTATCGCTCTTTTTTTATTTCAAGGCCGCGAGCCATTGGCAATGCTCATCTGAGGCGAGAAAGTAAATTTAAGTGAATAAAAATAAATGTGGAGATGGGACGCGCCTCGGGTCCCTCATTTAACACTTCGCCCTCTTCTTTTTAGAGCGCGTAGAGACGTACACAGAGATCTGTACACCATATCTCTCTCTCTCACACACACACACAGATCTGTACGCCATCTCTTTCTCTCTCACTCACACACACACACACACACGAGACGTGGACCCTGTGTCTAGGTGGCTCCTGACAGTTTTTTTTCTGCGTCAGCTAGAAGGATGCCGAGGCCCAGTCTGAGACGGAGGGAGGCCGCTGGCCAATGACATGAATTATACACACAGCCCTCGCTACGTGATAACATGTGAATTATACATGAACACGCACTGGCTTCCACACAGAAATGACACACACACACACACACACTTAAATAGGCCCTAAGCTTACAGCCCACAAGTCGGTCATAAACAGGCTGGATCAAAAACGTGATATGGATACGTTAGCAGGCATATGCGTGTGTGTGTGCGCGTGTGTGTGTGTGTGTGTGTGTGTGTGTGCCAGGCACAGTTGCCTTCCTGGATGAGAAATAAAAAGGGAATTATCTCGAACCAGAAAACAAAGGGGGATGGGCATGCGGAAAGGAAGGAGGGAGGGAGGGAGGGAATACATAGCAATTCATTTGGAAGATAAACAACAGCAGGCTGACTCACGTGAGCATGGAGGAGAGTGTGTGCGTGTTTGCGTGTGTGTATGTGAAGCTCTGCCCGAGTTCATTACAGAAAATTATTGGCCAAGACTGGAATGTCCTTCTTTAGTCCATTTCATGCCTTCTCAAAAATGTCAGGAAAGAACATGCAAAAAAAGGAGGAGAAAAGAGAACTGAATGGAAAAGAGAAGATGCTGAAGAACCTGGGAAAGAGAGAGAGAGAGAGAGAGAGAGAGAGAGAGGGAGAGAGAGGCAGCGAGATAGGGGTTGGGGTACAGGGCAGTGGGGAAAGTGTGTTTGCATGAGAGAGAGAGAGAGAGAGAGAGAGAGAGAGAGAGAGAGAGAGAGAGAGAGAGAGAGGGGAGAGAGAGAGAGAGAGAGAGAGAGAGAGAGAGAGAGAGAGGGAGAGAGAGAAGAGAGAATGAGATGAGGATAAATGCAGCAAAGTGAGTGCACTGCAGCTGTGTAATACATCTATAAATAACTAAAATTACAGGCTGCCAGCACTGCAGTGATTTCGGTCTCTCTGTAACCCCGCTCGAGCTCTCGCTAGCGCTCCCACAGAGAACACTCGGCCACTACAAAAGCACAGGGGAGCCAGGAAAAGCCTGTTCCACGAGCTGCCGGAGCCATACACACTCTTCAGCACTGTATGTCACATGAGCAGAGTCCATCAGTCACACACACACATACACACACACACACGTCGCCTGCTGCACCAGATCATAGAGCCACCAAACTGGGGGTGGAGGGAGGAATGAGAGACCAAGAGAGCAAAAGAGAAAGGGAGAGAGAGAGAGAGAGAGAGAGAGAGAGAGAGAGAGAGAGAGGACAGACACGAGAGGGGGGGAGGGAGAACGGAAGAAAAAATGGTCAGGGAATGAGAGAGGGGTGGGTGGAGGCAAAAAGCTGAGAGTACAGCTTCGCATGCCACCTAAAGCCGGACGCAAATAAAGGGAAAGAGGAGGAGAGGAGGAAAAAAACACGAGGCAGAGAGAGCAAGGAGAGAAAAAAACACAAGCAAAGCGAGCAAACTCAAGATGGCGGCAGTGGTGGCTGCAGCACGAGTGTGTGTATGTATGCGTGTCTGTGTGTCTGCGTGTGTGTGTGTCGGGGGAGGGGGGGGGGGGAGAGAGGGAGGGAGGAGGGCTGCTCAGTTCCTGCTGTTTGGGCCCCTCCTCCCTCCCTCTCCCGGCTCTCTCCACTCAGCGCGGCTCACTTACCCTTCCTCTTGGCCTCTTCACCGTAGACATGTTTTTTTCCTCTTCCTGTCCTCTCGCTCGCTTTTTTTCTCTCTTCCCCCACTCTCTCTCTCTCTCGCTCCCTTCAGCCAGTCGCCTAACAAAAGCCTTGCCCTTTCGCTGTTTTTATCTCTCCCTCCCTCTCTCTCTCTCTCTCCACTCTCTCGCCGTGTGTCTCCCTCCCGCCCTCCCTCTCTCTCCCTTTCGTTCTCGCTCTCTTCCGTGAGCGCTCAGTCCGTTCGTTCCCCCCTCCCCTCTCCCCTCTCTCTCTCTCTCTCTCTCGCTCCTCAGATCGCGATGGTTAGCGGCTGGTGGCGGTGGCGGCAGCGGTCTCCTTCACCTCCTCCCCCCGGGCGGCAGCATTGGGAGGGGGGCAGGGGAGGCTGACGTTGAAGGGCAGGAGCTTCGCTCGCTCGCTTCACTGGGAGGCTGGAGATCCGAGGTGCGTGGCACGGCCCG
This sequence comes from Alosa alosa, assembly GCF_017589495.1. Classification (NCBI taxonomy): domain Eukaryota; kingdom Metazoa; phylum Chordata; class Actinopteri; order Clupeiformes; family Clupeidae; genus Alosa; species Alosa alosa. Next base: position 6,875,404 of record NC_063202.1, read on the forward strand.
TCCAGGAAGCACGGTGCATGCTGCCTCTCTCTCTCTCTCTCTCTCTCTCTCTCTCACTCTCTCTCTTTCTTTCGCTCACGCGCACACTCTGTCGTTCTCTCGCTTCCTCGCGGGGCAAACAGGCACAGACTCGCTCAGCCACCACTCTCCTCCCTTCTCATTGATTCTCCTTCCCTCTCTCTCTCCCTCTCTCTCTCTCTCTCTTCTCTGCCGTTTGTCCGCTAGAGCAATCGCTCCCTCGCTCTTTTTCACTCTCTTCCTCATGCGCGTGTTCTTTTTTCACTCGTTCAGTGTCTGTCTGTCTATCTCTATCTCTCTCTCTCTCTCTCTCTCTTCCCTTCGCACCCACTTCTGCTTCCTCTTACATCCCCGGATTGAAAAAGGTAAGGGCAACTACTCCTCTTTTTGTACAAAAAAAAAAAAGGAAAAGAAAATTGCTTTTGTCGCTGTCGTCGTTTTTCCTCTTGCCCGTGTTTTTCTCTTCTTTTCCACGTGTTTTTCTCTTCTGCCTCTTCCCTCGTTCCCCTCCCCTCTCCCTGGCGCGTGTGGCGGCGGGCTCGAGGCGCGGGCAAAGTGGTGGAAAAATGAAAGCACAAAGCAGCAGAATGCATCAGCATGAATATTAGAGATGTCGTTAAAATCCGGACTCGTTTTTCTCTCTCTCTCTCTCGCTCGCTCGCTCGCTCACTCACACGCTCGCGCTCTCTCCCTTGCTCACTCGCCCATACTCTCTCTCTCTCTTTGTGAGGAAGCAGGCCAGCAGATGGTGCTAGCAGTTATTACATTAACTTTCACAACTTAACCCCACATGTTCTGGATTTCTCCGAGCCCAACGCACATTTTATTTGCCCACGTTTGCACTGGCCCTCTTATGCTCCTCCCGTGCACGTCTGTGTGTCAAAACACCATATCAAATAAATGAGCAATTACAGAAATAAACTCCTGATTGCGTCTTTTTTTTTAAAAAAATGATAATCCTCTCCTGTACCCAATGCTCTCAGTGACAGCAATAATAACACTAGTGACCGAGCACACGCTAGGCGGTGATGCAGGACAGGACAGGACAGGATAGGATGGGGCAGGGCAGAGAGGGCAGGGCAGAGAGAGGCGCACACACACACAGAGGGGGTGTCAGACTGAGCCGCCTGATGGGGGTGCTGGCAGATAGAGGGCAGGCTCCTGGGTCTGGTGAGGACAGCGCCACCACCACCACCATCACCACCATCTCCACTATTGGCCACACAGCAGCACTAAGGGGACAGCCAGAGAGGGAGCACGAGAGTCGAGAGAGGGAGGGGGAGAGAGAGGGAAGGAGAGAGAGAGAGAGGGAGGGAGGGAGGGAGGGAGGAAGAGAGGGTGGGAGGGAGAGAGGTAAATAGAGAAGGATAAACAGGGAGGGGGAAGGGGAGAGAGAGAAGGACAAGAGAGACAGAGAGGAGGAATGGAGAGGGAGAGAGGAGGAACGCCGGCAGCCTAACCCTCTAACACACTGGGTGGAAGTGTGAAAGTTGCCAGAGCGTGTTTCCAGGAAGCAGCACACGCCGAGCGGAACAGACGAGGAGAGGTGTCGGGAGTGTGTGTGAGAGAGTGTGTACTGTAAATGTGTGGAAGAGGGGAGTGTCTGTGTGTCTGTGTGTGTGTGTGTGTGTGTCTGTGTGTCTGTGTGTGTGTGTGCGCGCGTGCTAATGTGTATGTGGAGGTGTGTGTGTGTGGGTGAAAGGGGGCCCTCCCATCCTGCCAGAACACGACACAAGGGATATGGCACATGGTGTAGGGGGTACACCAAACATCCCCCACACACTCACAAACAAACACACAAACACACGTGAGAAACACCAGTCCACACCACCAAAGAGTGAGAGGAGGTTTTTACAAAGCGGCCTTTCCCCCAAAGTACAGGAGAAACCGTTTCCATTGAATCACACTGACGGATTGACTGACTGTCAACCAGCAACACTATCTGGTAAAAAGTAACCACAAGCAGCTTTCCACTCCACAGTGGGAACACACCTCACACACATCACACACAGCAAACCTCTGATGAGATATAGCAGGATCGTCCTTTCAGCTTTTAGTGGTCCAAATTTCCATTTTTACTCATATGGAAAAGTACCATGCAGAAAGAGCCATCAAAAAGACACTAGAGCATGGAGCCCATATGAGGAGATTAGAAGCAGTCCTCTGCTGCTACAGACCATGTCCTGTGTGTGTGTGTGTGTGTGTGTGTGTGTGTGTGTGTGTGTGTAGACAGGCAGGGGGTGCGATAAGGGGCCCGTCTTCCGTGCAACACATCACTGGCCACAGTGACACCAACTCTGCTGCCCCCCTCCTCCTCCTCCTCCTCCTCCTCTTCCTCCTCCATCCATCCTCATCCTCAGGCCCCAGTCAGTCCCTGCACACATGGCCCTGAGCCCACCAGCGGGAGCACAAGGCAGCGCAGCCTGGACCGGATTCCACTGTATCAGCCAAAACACACACACACCCACCCCAAATAAACATACACCTCTCTACACCCACACACCACACACACACACACACACACACAACACTGGGACACTGGGACCACCAGAGTAACGGAGAGATTCTAGGGAACAGGCCGAGCAGCCAGGCCCAGGGTGTCAGCCTGTGTGTTGGGTAATAAGCAGTTATCAGGGCACAGAGCAAGCGCCTCAGCAGCAGCAGGAGAAAAACAGAGCTTTACCACGTGTTGACTGTCTGTCTGTCTGTCAGCTAATAACTTTCGTGATTCATGCGTGCTGTTTGTTCAACTTGCTGCAAAGCCCTGTTGAATGATCGCCGTCAAGCTACAACAGGCCTTGGAGTTTGGACTGAGTCTAAGTGTGTGTGTGTGTGTGTGTGTCTGTCTGTCTCAGAGAAAGACTGATAACACACACGCTGGCACAGGGGACTTGGTGGCACTACCACTTCCCCTGCAGTGGGCTTCTATTCTATTCTCAGTCGGGCATGGCGGCTGACGCGGAGTGCCCAGCCTCAGTGTGACATGTTAACACAACAGCACACACTAACGATACAACTAAGCCACCAGCAAAGGCCCACACCACACTGGCTTAATCAAACCGCCTCATTTCACTGCACACAAACATGGCCCAGATGAAGAGGACTGGGCTGCTGTGAACTAGCCTACTGCCAGGCTGCATTTGCTGGCCCTTCTGCGGTGAAGTAACAGGGGACGAGGCAAATGTATGGTATATTGGTGTGGAAATATAGCATTCAACATGGAACGTTAGGAGTAGGTTAGGAGAGGCTATCAAAGCACTGACGTAAACCCTGCCCTTCAAAACAAACAAACACTGTCCGCACACAGAGACACACACACACACACACAAACACTGTGACACACAAACACAGCTCAGAGACTGAAATAGCAGGTCTTGTAATCTGGCCAGTACAGAGAGAGCTGACCTGGTGCAGGTGAGGCGCGCGTGCACACGTCTGTGTGTGTGTGTGTGTGTGTGGTAAATGCCAGCGGCTCTGTGCTGCCGCAGGAGAGCCTGATCTGCCTCTGTGCTTCTCACATAGCAAATCTCACTGAGCCCAGCTCACCCAGCGAGAAGGAGAGATGGATATTATGTATGTGTATATACGGGTCTGTGTGTGTGTGTGTTTGTGCCTGCCTCTGTGTATAGTGTGTGTGTGTGTGTGTGTGTGTGTGTGTGTGTGTCTGTGTCTGTATGTGTGTGTCTCTATGTGTGTGTGTGTGTGTGTGTGTGTGTGTGTGTGGCTGGCTGGATGTCTGAGTGTCTCTGGACTGTTTGTGCTGCCGGAGAGAGGGAGGGAGAGAGGGAGGGAGGGGGAGGGGGAGGAAAAAACATGTGCAGCCAACAGGCACATGCAGGAGTGGTCACATGGCGCAGCGAGCCGGGCCGGGCGCCGTGGCAACCCAACGGTTAATATTATGCAAATACCCTGCCTGAGCTGAGCCCTGCTGCGGGGAGTGGCTTCCCTCACAAAGGGAGGGAGATGGAGGGACAGAGAGAGGGAGGGGAGAGAGAGAGAGAGAGAAAGAGAGAGAGAGAGAGGGAGAGAGAGAGAGAGAGAGAAAGAGAGAGAGAGGGAGAGGGAGAGGGAGAGAGAGAGAGAAAGAGAGAGAAAGAGAGAGGGAGAGAGGGAGGGAGAGAGAGAGAGAGAAAGAGAAAAGAGAGAGGGAGAGAGGGAGAGAGAGAGAGAGAGAGAGCGAGAGAGAGAGGAGGGGGGAGAGAGAAAGAGAGAGAAAGAGAGAGAGAGAGCAAGAGAGAGAGAGAAAGAGAGAGAAAGAGAGAGAAAGAGAGAGAGAGAGAGCGAGAGAGAGAGAGGGAGACAGAGAGAGAGAGAGAATAAGAAAGAGGGGAAAGTTATGAGATGTAGTGCAAAAAAAGATGAGGATGAAGATGTTGTTAGAGGGAGCAAGAATGGGGGAGAGAGAGAGGAAGGGAGAGGAGAGGAGGAGAGAGACAGTGAGACGATGGGCAAACAGTACAAGAGAAAGAGGCAGGTAAAAAGAGGGAGAGAGGGAAATAGCCCAATGCAAGAAAGGAACAAGAAAGCAGACGAAGAGCAGGAGGGGGTAAAATAGAGAGAGAGAGAGAGAGAGAGAGAGAGAAACAGAGAGAGAGGGATAGAGAGAGAAAGAGAGAGATAAGAGATGGAGAGACGGGTAAAGGGATGCAAGGAGAGCTGAGGGAGAGGAGATGATGGGGGTTGGTATAGACAACACGTCTCAGCCGCATCACAGCTCTGTGTGATCACCTCACCAATGAGGATGCATCGGAGAAAGGCTGGTCTCCACTAGAGTGTGTGCATGTGTGCGTGTGTGTGTATGCGTGCGTGTGCATGTGTGCGTGTGTGTGTATGTGTGTGCGTGTGTGTATGCGTGCGTGTGTGTGTGTATGTGTGTGCGTGTGTGTGTGTGCACGCGTGTGCGTGTTCTCAGTATGGTAGATAACACCTGTGGGCTAGAAGGGAGAGCCTGCCAGGAGGGGGCACAGTTCCAGACACTCAGGGAAAACAACCCCTGCCCTCATTGTCAACGTCTCTCGCTCTCTCACACACACACACACACACACACACACACACACGCCTCTGCATCTTAACCACACAATAGAACATACTTCACACAAAGCCTTCACAAACCTGCCTGGGAGTTGGTCACACACACACACACAAACACTGACTGTTCTCTGTACAAACATACAAAATCATGTCATTCTCTCCATCTGTCCCTCTTTCTCTTTCTCTCTCTCACACACACACACAGGTAGTTCTCATAATCACTATCCCACTAGACACCTTCAAAATATGTGGACACACACACACACCTCCCACTTGATGGCATACACAATGAACTCTCCAGCCCAGTGATCCAAACGCCTGCTGAACCCTCACAGCCAACTCACTTCACAGCTCTGATCTACATCAGAGCCAATCCAATTGGGACCAACTGCTCGTGTTCCGAACGGCCAATCGTGCCTCCCTCCTTCAAACAGGAGCCAACCCCTGCCCTCTATTAGCCTCACCAGCCAATGAGAGGGCAGCTAGTCTCCTCAGAGCGAGAGAAGTCATCCATACCCAACAGCTAGTCACCGCATCCTGATTCATATTGCAGCTGCTCCACAGTGGTTATTATCGAAAAGTGCTGCTGCCGCTGCTGCTCTGTAAGAGCGCGTGTTTGTGGGGGGAACGCAGCGTACCTCAACACAGGAAACAAACACAAAAGACGGCGCGGGGGGGGGGATGGGCGGGCACATCTGCTTCAGACTAAATCAAAAGACTATGCGTGTACAAAAACACGTCGGCATCCGTACACAAACACACGTTTGATGTCTGATATGAGGTGTGTTGGATTACACAGAGGAAGACCCTCCCTATCTTTTGTGTCAGGCGTTGAAAGGAATCTCCTTCCTTTATTCGTGCAAGAGGGTCTCATTCACCACCTGGAAGATACGGACGCCAAATCCAGCTCCAATCAATCAAACAGAACTGGAACGATTCGGAACAGGTGGATCAGTGTTTCCCATACAATGACTTATTTGTGGCGGCCCACCACAATATCAACATTGACCACCACACAATGATTTTCCAGGTTGTACTAAATTGTGCTTAAAGCTGGTTAGCATCATTACCACGCTGCGCTAATTTGTTAAAAACTGTTGCATTCAAGTTAATTCTGCAAACCTACCACCACAAATAGAATTCAATTCTGTGGGAAACACTGTGGAGACATCACTGATAACGTGGCGGGACGTGACTAGTCATGAATCTGAGGTCAAATCAAAACAGGGCCAATCATGCCACAGCCCATATAAAGCCATTACTGCTGACACATTACTAATTACTTTTCAAGCAGAATTCAAGTAGAATTTCATTGATCAAATGCATAGCAAAAAGAGCAACACTGCTCAACACACACACACACACAGGGTTCCCCAACACGCCCAGAGGACAAACAACTAGGCCTGCCTGTCATGAACCCACAATGTGAACCTGTTAGCCTGTATGCGAGTGCCACCAAACGTGACCCCTTGAGGTCCCCCGCTGTTCCCCTCAAAGTTCCCCCCACGCAGGCCCTCCCTCCCCCACCCCACGGGAAAGCAAACGAGCACGGCACCATCGCCAGCCTGTAGTGAACGCACACACCCAGCTAAAGTGTGTCACATACCGCGCTGCTAATAATAGTGGCGCAGGAGCACTACTGTTAGCGCCACAGACACTCACCTTGGCCCACCATCACCAGACCCAAACCTGCGTCCTGGTTAATAGAATATAGATTATACTGTCAGGGGTGGGGGGCTCAGGTAGGAGTCGACAATGGACAATTTAAAGTTACACTGAAAGAGGGAGGGGGAGGGGGAGAGAGGGAGAGAGAGAGAGAGAGAGAGAGAGAGAGAGAGAAGGGGAGGGAGGAGAGGAGAGGGGAAGGGAGGAGGGTTTGATAAATGAAAGGGGACATGATGCGCAGCAATACTTCCTGAACCCATTAAATAGAGCATCAGGCAGTAATGATCCTTATAAACACTGCTAGGTGGCACACAGTAAGAGCACACAAAAAAACTCACACACACACACACCCACACATATAAAAACAAACAAATTATAAGAAGATTTGTCACACGCACATATCTAGACTGTTCCAAGCTCCACATCGAGCGTCCATTTCAAATCTACAGTGTAAAGGCCAGAGAACTAGAGGTGGCTTATGAAAGCCTGGAAGGTGCCCCGATGGGCATATTAATCAAGCACTAAAAAAAAAACGGCTGCAAAATTAAATCGATTTTAAATCAAAATTGCAATTTGAACTAGAGCAATTAGCAAATCGCAAAAAGGCTGCAAGTCATCGCGGCAGCACTGGCTCTGTCCCATGGGTCAGTCTTGATTTGAATGGTGCTCATCTAGTTGTGGGAAGGTTTCAGAAGGATGAGCGGCCAGGAGCCCCGGCAGATGTCATATCACCACAATCCACCCCATAATTTCATCCAGATCCACATCTCGTCTGGCCAAGTCATCTTGGCAAAGGATGCTGCTGATATGCAAAACATAGCCACAGCCGGTGTCACGTTCAAACGGAAACTGAACGGTAAACTGCCACCAAGGACCTGCCCACGACATTCCACTGGAATGCGCAGACACACACGCCATTACCCTTGGCAATGACATCACAAAAAAAAATAAATAAATACAATTTCAGCTACTGTGGCCATGTAATTCATTTCCTTTTTAAGACCTTATTTTCTGAGGCTTGTCCTCAGAGCCGGATTCCATTTACTCAGCGCATCGGCAGAGGAAGATGATCATAGTGCTAATTTGCTGGAAAAAGATTGATACTGGGGTGAAAAAAAAAAACACATTGATTCATGTATTGTGATTTGTTTTGGTGACGATCAGTTCTTTTCCTCAGAATCCTTTTTTTCTCCCATTATTTTTTACCAGTGATTCGCCTTAATATTTTCTGAGTATTATATATATTTTCTTGTTTTCAGAGTACCACAGACAGCAACAGACTCATATCCTTTTCAAGCAAAACAGACCGTAAGCAGAAAATGGACCGTCTGGAGACATGATGTCCTTTCTTTTTAGAAAACAATAGTTTTTTTTATAAATGTCTCATAATATATTGTCTCATAAAAGTGTATTATTCATATTTTGTTTTTGTTATAGAATAGAATGAAAGAAAGAAAAGAAGAAATAAAACCGCAATACTCAATTCTATCGAATCGCAAAAAAACTAAATTCGCAATATAAATCGAATCGGCACACAAGTATTGTGATTCGTTGATACCCAACAATCTTTCACAATGCAAGACACAACTTTAACCATTCAAGATACGTCGATACTGTTGCCTAAAACTAAAAATATGACTGACCAGCCTCACTGATCCAAATATTCAAGATTTTTTGGTGTGAAGCTGCTTTATGAGAAATGATGGAGATTTGCAGAGCCAAGTTGTTAGGCAGTTGAGTTGGTAGGTGGGTAGAAAGCCCATGTGCCTTCTCACCTGCTGAAAATGGAAAATGGTTTTCAAGCCTCTTGTAAATTTTAATTTCTTTTGGACCTAATTAGTGCTTATCTGTCAACTCCCACATGAAAAGTGTAATGCCCTTATCAATCCTTCAAGTTGTCAAATAACCTAAGTTATAGTGCCAGAAAAGCGTGTCAGTAAAAACAAATTACATTTCCTCACATCTGTTGGATAACAGTAACACTATTTGGGACTTGAAGAAACCTATGAGAGCAATGTGACTAGTAGAAAATGTTATAGGAAACCTGTAAGTTTAACTAAAAACATTTTAGAAATTAAATATTTTCATAAAATTTCAGTTAGCGTACGTGCAGAATGTTACATGCATATTACAGTGTTCCATTTGAAGATGGGGGTGGGGGGCACTTCTATATAGGATTCGATCTCATTCCTATCAATATCACATCAGAATGAACTTGTTCACTTGTGAATCGGAATCTAATCAAATTATGGCATTTGTGCCAATACCCAGCCCTGACATTAGTTATGCATTTATGCTTGTCGATCAATTCATTTGGGAATAGGGATGACAAGTTTTGGGGCAAATCTTTTTTATTTTATTTGGGATCACAAACTAAAAGATCCAAGCAAGCAAGAAGAGAGCTGGTCGGTATGATTCATGATTGCCGTCTGGAGAAATAGAAGAAGAGCCTAACAAAATTACAAATAGTGAACAGCAGTGTTAGTGTGTTCACATGACCTGACAGAGACAGCTGCATCCTGGCTATAAAAAAAAACATTCTAGTAGAGCAGCAGAATTGTTGTTGAACAGGAAACTAAGGGAAATTAGCCTTAAGAGAGGGCCTTATGATGCAGTCAACTATACTGGTCAGCATATTACCATTCAACTTGTCTTTATACCCGTGCATATAAGCTACGTATAATGTAGCTTGGCTTATATCCTATTTAGATACGGAGTGAAATTTAATCAGGAAGAAATTAATTTCAGTCATTGATTTTCTCAATACTGAGATGTTTTCAAAAACTTAAGAGAAATCTCACACTAGGAAGGACTCAATCTCTTCATAACTCCTTCACTTAAGAGACCTAGCACACTTCCAAAACGGGCCTCTGTGTGGGCCTCCAAGCCGGGGATATTTATAGGCATTAGCTATAAAGATTTCCATCCAGGGCCACAGAGCTCACAGACTGCTACGCTAATTCTGCGCGCCACTGCAACGTGCTATTAATGAACGCGGTTTGATTATCACTAACAGAAGAGTAGCAGCACTGGGACATTCTGCAGCATTCCCCAAACGCCGCACCAATAACAAGAGGTAGGGAGTAAAAGAGAGCAAAAAAAAGAGAGAGAGAGTGAGAGTGAGAGAGAGAGAGAGAGAGAGAGAGAGATGAGGAGGTGCAGGAGGAAAAAAGGTCTCCCACGTAAGCTACTTCTCCCCGCTCTAGGAGTGTATTAGCTCCTGAACGCTGGGTGAGCAGCTAATTGCTAGCCTTTATTTCATTAAAAAACAGTAGCAGCACTAGCGTTCGGCGGCCTTTTCCTCCCGGTCTCAGAGAGCGCTGGTGGGCCGAGTGAGCGTGCAGCATGGCTAACCATTTCCCCTCACTGGCCACCACTGCCACCATGCACACATAGGCGTGGGAGAGAGAGAGAGAGAGAGAAGGAGAGGAGGAGAGATAGAGAGAGAAAGGGACAGAGATAGGGAGTCGGAGAGATGGAAGGGGGGCAGTCTGCTGTGAACAAGGAGCCTCTCGGCCACCATGAGCTTCAGGATGCGACAAGAGGAGAGGAGAGGAGAGGAGAGAGGAGGGGTGAGAAGAGGAGAGGAGAGTGAGAGAAGAGAAGAGAAGAGAAGGGAGGAGAGAGTGAGAGGAGAGTGAGAGGAGAGAAGAGAAGAGAAGGTGGGGAGTTGCCGGAAGCAGCCTTAAGGAGCACCAGGCTGCCCTGGTTCAGATATGTTTAGTGACGTTGTGTAAGAGCGTGTGGGTGGTGGAGGCTTAGGTTCAGGCTCACCCTCCAGGTCAGGACAGGTGTTAGCGCCATGACTGAACCAGGCTACATGAGTTAGCTGCACCACAGGAGGCTTGTAGGTGGAGTCTAAAGCCTTGAGTCTACACGCTTGTAGAGAGCACACAGACAGCTGTGGACAGCATGGAAGTGTAGCTCTTATTATACTTTCTTGTTTATTTGGAGTTCGTCCATTTGCTGTCCGTGCCCTTGTGGTATTGTGGCCGCGGTCACAAAAAAAAAAAAAAAAAAACTGGATGGTAAACAAATGTCCGCACGGAGCCGTGGTGGCTACACCCACTGAATTTACATCGCTCCGTCACCCCAGCGGACGATCGCGGACTCTTGGGACACTCAAAGCGTGGCCCTGGCCTGAGGGAGCATCATCTGGGAGAGAGTGAGAGACTCTCTGTCTGAGGGGCGCGGAGCCAGGTTTCCAGATGGCACTGCAGCACGCATGGCAGCGTCGCTGGAGGAGCAACGGAAACGGAGAAGGAGGGAGAGAAATGGGAGATAAAGAGATGGATGGGTTGGAAATGCTTGGAGCCAGCCAGCCGTGCAGTGAGGTAGAGACGACATGTAGGCTTACCACGGATGGAAAGAGATGAGCAGCCTGTAGAACCAGTCTTTCACTCCCACTCGTGCCCACACACACACACACACACACAAAAACACACACAGACAGACACACACACACACACACACACACACACACAGACACACAGACAGACACACGCACACACGCACAAACACACACAAATAATTTATCTTAACCAGCCATCTGATAAATGGCTAGCCTGGGGCCCTCATCACACCCTACCTAAGGAACAACACATCATTACCCTGAAGCATGGAAACACCAGGAACCGCCACAATGCACTTCTGGGTTCAAAAATTTACCTACCTGCTCCACTAGTCCAACCAATGGCTCTTACTACTATGGATGCCATTCAACACGCTAGTCAGCACGTGCTAACACTTAAGCTTTAACAACAACCAAATGGTAGCAACAATAAAATAAATAAAATCAGCTTTAACCATGGCAATGAATTGAGGTGTCCATTTGAGAAATCTGTTTTTCCAGGTCCGAGAAAACATATGAGGGGAAATAAGGAAAAGGCTGTGTGAAAACATGACTAAGGCAAAAAAAAAAGGAGAGAATATATAGAGATAGAGATATATATAGATATAGAGAGAGAGAGAGAGAGAGAGACTAGAGAAAAGAGATAGAGCAGGAGACAGACAAACAGGTGACCAGACAGAGATATATTGAGAAAGAAGATAGAGAGAGAGAGAGAGTAACCCCAATTGAGTACAAGGCAAAAACATGGAGGAAGGGAGGGAGAGAACGAAAGGAAAAGAGAAAGAAAGGGAGAGAGAGAGAGAGAGAGAGAGAGAGAGAGAGAAAGAGAGAAAGAGAAAGAAAGAGAGGAAAGATAGGAAGAGAGACCGAGAAAGAGAGAGAGATAGGAAGAGAGAGAGAGATAGAGAGAGAGGGGGGAAGAAAACGAGAGGGGGAGAGAGAGATAGGAAGAGAGAGAGAAATAAAGAGGGAGAGAGAGAGAGATAGGAAGAGAGAGAGATAGAGAGAGAGGGGGGAAGAAAACGAGAGGGGGAGAGAGAGATAGGAAGAGAGAGAGAAATAAAGAGGGAGAGAGAGAGGGATAGGAAGGAAGAGAGAGGGAGGTTGTCTGTGTTGGCTACTGTGCGGCTGAGGTCAGAGCTGAAGCCCACATCAGATCAGGGGGCATCTGAGTGACGGTGGGGGTGGGGCACAGCAGGGAGCTTACTTCTAGACCTTTACCATTCGTTTATTATTTAGGTCAGAGATAGGAAGAGGGGAGAAGGAGAAAGAAAGTGGGAGAGAGAGAGAGAGAGAGAGAGATGCATCAGGCAGACAGCAGCATAAGAGCAAATAGACAGAAACAGACACACACACACAAATAGAAACAGGAACACACACACTTGCAGACAGACACACACACACACACACACACACACACTTGCAGACAGACACACACACAACAAAATGCAAAACTCATTGGAGCCCAGAGGGGTGCAGTTAGGTGAAGTCAGGGGAAAAAGAGAGAGGGAGATAATGAAAGAGAGAAAGCAAGAGAGACAGAGGGAGAGAGAGAGAGAGAGAGCAGTTTTTTCTGCTCTAATTTTCACTTCCTCTCTGTCAAGAGACAAGAGACAGGTAGGATGGCTTTTCAGGGTACTGAGGCATCACAGATAGTGACGATTCATCTACCACTCTGTCTGTATCTCCATCCCCTGCCCCCACACCAACACACACACACGGGCGCGCGCGAGCACGCAGAAAATCATGCAGGCAGGCGTGCACACACAGTTTGCACACACACGCACACACACACACACACACATCCCTGCGAGGCAATTCTGAATGGAAATTCAGTCTCACAACAGAATTGGAAAGAAGAGGATGAATTATCAACACCTCCATCACCAAATAGGTGGCAAATCTAGCTCATAACAAAAAAAAAAAAAAAAACTATCTGCACTTACACACTCAGAGTTTCGTATCATGGTGGGTGGGGAGAGTGAAGCACTTTGAAGTAAAACCACAGTGTGGTGAAAGTGTGATGCCTGTTGCAGCGATGAGCACAGAGGAAGAGTGCTCTCGTGCAGGACACCGATTCAGCTCAAGTGCAATAGGCAATGCAGAACATGCGTACGTAGTGTGTGTGTGCAGATGTGGCATGGCCCTGTCGAGAACTGGGGTCTTACTTCCACACACACACACACGACATGAATAGAAGTCAGACGCTCCCCTCTTCCAAGCGTCTGCCCCCACCTACTGAACTACTGACCACTGACCAGACAGAGTGGCTGACCCATAGGTGACCTCTACAGCTTTCACACCAGAGCAGACGTGTGGGGTGCAAAATCACATGCACGCACACGCGCGCACACACACACACACACAGGCGTATAAAAGAAACATGCACACACACACACACACACACACACACCCATCAACACACAGCCACCAACACACAGCCACCAACACACAGCCACCAACACACAGCCACCAACACACAGCCACCAACACACACTCCCCCAGCTATCCTCACAATGGCCTTCCACACAGAGCCGTGTGTGAGATGCTAATGACAGGGTAAACAGAGGAGGCCTGGACCGCAGTCAGCTGCAGGGGAGACAGCGAGCAGCTCGGCTGCTCCACTAAACACATAAAGACGGGGAGGGGGGGGGGGGTTGGGGGGGCAGAGACTGGGACTGGGACTTCACTGCTCAATGCAACACTATCAGAGTCAGTCCGTCACTCGCACACACACAGGGCTCGGCCCAAGCCTCCCAGATCACAATAACATAATGGCGACACTGTGTGTGTGAGCGAGTGAGTGTGTGAGAGTGTGCGTGTGAGTGTGTGTGAGAGCGAGAGAGAAAGAGAGAGAGAAAGGGGGGAGAAATTGAAAATCATATGACTCCAAGTTCCAACCTGATTGAATTAGCAGGGCCTATGTGTGTTTCCATAGATTGCTCAAAAACTACCCAGGCAAAGGCAAGCCTCCATTTTGCACTCGCATAAAAAAAGGGAAAGAGAAAGACAGGGAGTAAAACATTAACGCAGCCGGGCTGGGGAGAACGGAAAGTTCTCGGAGCAGCATTTACTTGATTCGTGGAGGGTTTTAATTATGGCTGGTGTTGCGAGGCAGAGGGTGAACTTTATCCCCACCGCACAGTGCAGCCGAGCCTGTCCTTCTCCCCTTGCTCCATGTCTGTCTGTGTGTGTGTCTGTGTGTGTGTCTGTGTGTGTGTCTGTGTGTGTGTCTGTGTGTGTGTCTGTGTGTGTGTCTGTGTGTGTGTGTCTGTGTGTGTGTGTCTGTGTGAGAGAGAGAGGGTGGGGGGAAGAGGTTGTGAAATGGGACGTTTTCTTTCTGTAAATAAACCCCAGGCCACCACCGCCGCTGCCGCCACCACCACCACCCCCGCCACTCGCACTGGGGGAGCCATGGAAACGGGCAAGCTCCACGACTCCCGCAGCGTCACCTGAGAAACTCACTCGGCCAGTCCCCAACGACCAGGTAGAGAGGTGGGGGGACAGACAGAGAGGAACAACAGCCAACGGTCATCTCCACACACACACAAAGAAAGAAAAAGAGAAAAAATGTTGCCCTTGAAAACTAAACATATACGACACCCACGACAATGGAACAAGTTCACAATCCTCATGCACGCAAACATACGCGACAACTACACAATCTTACGACATGTTCAGTGAGTCACGGAAACTTCCTTCCTCTGCCTGTAATTTTCCCCTCACCCATAAATAAAGACACAAGAAGACCAGTGCACTGGACACTAGGAAGTGTGTGTGTGTGTGTGTGTGTGTGTGTGTGTGTGTGTGTGTGTGTGTGTGTGTGTGTGTGTGGGACTGAGGCAGGTCACACTGAGGCAACACTGAAAAAGCTTGCCATTCCAGTTACACATCCCTCACCACCCTCCACGCCTCCATTAGCGCTTAACCAGCCGGCTAACTAAACACACTCGCACTCTCTTCCCGACACACACAGACAGACCTATCCCGCTCGGCCAGACCAACCTCAACCAAAAGTTTTTCATCCCCACGTGAAAACCCAGAGATAGTGGAGAGAGGGAAGAGAAGAGAGGAGGGGTGGAAGAGGAAAGGGGGGAAAAAGAGAAAAGGCTTTGATTCTGACCTACTGTGCAGTTGGGCCTGGCGGCATTCCCACATGCTCCTCGCAGTCCAAATCCAAGTAGAACCTAATCCCTCCCCTCTCCCGCTGGGCCTGCTCCGCCCCTTCCGCTCAACCCTCACACACACACACACACACACACACACACACACATTTAACAAGGACCGCCTGCTTCACAGGGGAAAAAGAAAAAGAAAAAAAAAGAAAAAAACACAGCACTTCCTGTTCACCTTTGACCCTCCCTGCTAAGTCCCACCCACCGCCCTACTCTGCCTAGCCCTGTAGACAGACACAGACAGACAGGCGGGCAGACAGACAGACAGACAGGCAGGCAGGCAGGCAGACAGACAGACAGACACAGGCATGCAGGGCAAGCCACACAGGGCAGGCGCAGGAGCCATCTGCCTGAGGGAAAGATTGAGATTGACAGAGCCGGTTGGCTGGTTGGTCGCTGCCTCTCTGTCGTAGCTCACACTTGCACTTGACACACATGCACACGAACACACACACACACACACTTTTGCTCATAGTGAAAAGGGTTCCCACAGGCAGGAGTGTGTGGTGGCGGGTGTGGGTGTGTGTGTGTGTGTTGGGGGTGTGGGGGGGGGATTAGGGTTGAGGGTGGGGGCTCGTGTTTGAGTGACAGGGTGTCATGTGTCAGGGACGCTTGAGGCTCCGCCTGGCTGAGGGAGTTATATAAACCTCGCTGAGGGAAGGTCAGGAAACAACAAAGCCAGCGATTCAGCAGGGGCCCGTCTCACACACACACACACACACACACACACACTACGGTACGCACACAGACACTCACCGCATACACACACAAACACACAGAGCACTCTCTCGCTCGCTCATACACACTCACTCTCTCTCTCTCTCCGCTTCACAGATGTGAGCGGGGGAGGGAGCAAAAAGTAGATCTGAGCCACTGAAGCAGAAAGGAGGCACCTGCATCTCTCTCTCTCTCTCTCTCACTCACTCACACACACACACACACACACACACACAGAGCCAACCACTGCTGCCACACTTGTGAAATCTCATATTACTACCAAGGGAAAGAAATTACTGAGCAGAGTAACATATTCCCAGCAACGGGGAAAAAAAAATAAAAAGAGTCACAGGCGTCATCAGTATGCACCTGCCACAACCCACCTCTACTACTGAGGGCTAACCTCACTGAGGAACATTCCAGAAAGACAAGAAAGAAATAAACCACCTCACAAACAAACCCCCTTTTTAGCCTCTGGACCTCTTTTAGAAATGGTCAAATAGAGGATAAATGAGCCCCATCCACTGGTTGGCCAGGAGAGGATTCTATGACTGCAGTGGTCAGTTCAGCTCAGTGATGGTGGTGTGGGGGCAGGAGCAGAGCTCTGACTCCGGATCAGTGTGGGAGATGGCTTCCTCCACCACCACCACCTCCTCCTCCTCCTCCTCCTCCTCCTCCTCCTCTCAGCGTGTGCTGTGGTGACTGCACAGGAAGCTTTTACACTGGCGAGGTGGGAGGGGAAGGGAAGGGGTGAGTGTGTCTCTCTCTCTCTCTCTCTCTCTGTGTGTGTGTGTGCCTGTGTGTGTGCGCTTTCTCCCCGGAGTGTCTTTTAGAAGGCTGAGTGGGAAACATGGAGAGGAGAGCAAGTGCTCAGCAGCCTGGGGGAGGAGAAGAGAGGTGGGAGGAGGGAGGAGGAGGGAGGGAGCGAGGGATAGAGAGGGAGAGAGGAGAGCAGCCCATTCATCACAAGCTCTGTGGGGGGTTCAGAGCTGTGGGCATCCAGAGAGGGTGTGTGTGTGTGTGTGTGTGTGTGTGTGTGTGTGTGTGTAGGCGAGGGTGAGCGAAAGAAAACAAGGTTGAGCATGAGCATACATGTTTGTGCGCTTGTGTATAAACGCATGTGTGTTTTTCTGTGTTTCTGTGTGTTTAAATGCAAGAGACACTGAGAGAGTATGTGTTCAGAGTAGTGCATGCGTGTATGTGTGTGCGTGTGTGTGTGTGTATGCATTTATTTGTCTGAATGGGAATGAGCGAGAGGAAAAAAAGAGAAAGGCAGAGCTGTATGTGAGTGAGAGAGAGAGAGAGAGAGAGCGTAAGTGTTTGCTGGGGGTGGTGGTGCTGTATGTGAGTGAGTGAGTGAGTGTGAGAGTGAGAGTGAGAGAGAGAGAGAGAGAGAGAGTGAGAGAGAGAGAGAGTAAGTGTTTGCTGGGGGTGGTGGTGCATTGGGTCTGTAGCCTCCATGTTGCTGAACATCCAGTGGCCACACTGCCACAAACAAAGCCCCACTGTTGCTCTGGGGGGGGGGATGCTGATGGTGGATGGAGCGGAGGCAGGGGCTGAGTGTGTGTCTGTGTGTGTGAGAGAGAGAGAGAGAGAGAGAGTGTGTGTGCGCATGTGAAAGAGAAAGAGTGTGTGTGTGTGTGTGTGTGCGCGCGTGTGAGAGATAAAGAGTGTGAGTGTGAGTGTGAGTGTGTGTGTGTGTGTGTGTGTGTGGTGGGGGCAGGCTCTCTCTTTTCCCTGCCTATGTCACGGCCAAGCACAACCTCATGATGTGTGCCACCGGCCTGGCCTGAGCTTGTGGGCCCACACCAGCGTGCCATTGCAACACCAGATTACACAAAAAAAAACCATTCCACTGGACCTGAACACACACACACACTCTTTCTGTGAATGGCCAGAGTTGCTCAGTGTCGACGTGTGAGAGCGTGCATGTCAGTGGACGGGATAATGACACCGCACTGTTCCGAGGGTGAGCCCCCCACTGATGGATTTTCCAATATCACGCCCAAATGTACTATAACTCCATAATGAGTAGCTTGTGCCAGAGCTGTCAGTCAGCGCTGAAATGATACTTATTAGCGCTGAGGTATGAGCCACTGGCGGCTGTAAATCCACCGAGAGTCTCTCCCTCTCCCTCTCTCCCTCGTCCAGCTCCTCCGAGGAGGCCGAACACAAACTAATCACAGAGCTGCTAAATGACCCCTTTTACCACAGAGATATTGAGCCATGGGGACAGTTTTATTTTTGATGATAAGGAGAGAATTTCATGACATTTCCAGCAAAAAAATGGAGTGCGTTTCAAACTCAACTGTTGAATATGTAAGTGCTAGATAAATCTCCACCTCAACTACTAGAGATAACATTACTCGAATAATCCCATCTCTGAGAGGCTTGGGAGAAAGAGCACTGCCAACACACCGACAGCTTTAACCTGTCCGTGCTGCCATATTTACTATTCTTATTTTGCTTTATTCACTCAGCTTTGCCAATCAGATCACACAACTGAACCTCCTCTCTAGGGAATCTCACATACACCCAGCAGTCAGTCAACAGTCTCTGGCTAAGCGTGTGTTTGTACACTGATGTCTACATCTTAAGAATTGGGGTTGGGTAGGGTAGTTGGGGAGACCTTTCCATCATCACTACAGGAAGCGTAAAATGAGAGTAACTTAGGCAGGTGCTCTCCCATGTGTTCTATTAGCACTGTTATTACTGGGCAGCTGACAACATACAGAACTATACATCACATGGGCCTTCATCAAAGAGTGTCACTGACACTTGCTTAGGCAATTATTAGG
This sequence comes from Alosa alosa, assembly GCF_017589495.1. Taxonomy (NCBI): domain Eukaryota; kingdom Metazoa; phylum Chordata; class Actinopteri; order Clupeiformes; family Clupeidae; genus Alosa; species Alosa alosa. The sequence continues at coordinate 6,894,159 of NC_063202.1, forward strand.
TATTCAGTATCATTTGCTCTTTAGCAACGGTGAAAGTTATGATTGACTACAGAAATATTAAAAGGTCTACAACCTAGGTTATTTCTTTAATTTTCATTCATAATATCAATAATGTTGATTTCTGCATTGATAACACAGAAACCCATTCAAATATAAATGTCAATATAAATGAACTAGGACTTTGGCTTATATGTCCCACTTTACTCATCACATTATAAGTAGGCCTATAGGTAGGCACTATAAAGTGTTAAAGTATATAATTCTATTAATATTGTTATAAAACTATTATACTGTTGTTACAGCTGGCAAACTTATTTGTCTTACTGTGCTTAATTAAGCAAATATCAGATACATAAAACAGAATCTATTATTCAAAACTAGAAAAATAAAATGCTGGCTTTGAATTGTGTGCTTTCTTGAATTTCCCCTAGGGATCAATAAAGTATATCTATCTATCTATCTAACAAAAAGCCATCAGGTAAGGACAGAAATATTTTCTTAGTTCTGAATTTAGTATGTCAACTGCCACCCAATCAGTTAACACATACTGTAGCTTCAGCTTGATATCGTTATCAGTTGTGAATCACGTCCAATCAACAAATCCATCAGCCAGCTGACATCAAAAGACACTGAAAGAATCCTGAAAGAATCCTGAATCCTGATTAACCTAAAAATCAGAGCTACTGATTTCAGACGGCCAGAAAGGCCATCAGGTTGGTCTGTTCAATGACACCATTCTGCGCACAGTTCACGAAGAATGTAACCAATGAACTAATTTCAATCATGGATTTTATAGTAGTAATTCATTTGCTTTCAATTAATTTGCTATAGAAATAAAATACTTACTTTCCATTGAAAGTGCTGAACTCTTACCTGATACTTATAATTTAGGTTTCAATATTTGTACACTTCTTTATTAGCCCAGACACTCTGCCTGGAAACCAGAAAAAGACTTACCTAACAGAAAAACATAATTAACTTTTTTTTTCTTTTTGTATGTGTATTGAAATTACACATCTTCAGGCCTTATTCTTGCTCCCTGAAACAACACATGAGCAGCACTGCATACATCATCACTGTGCCACGGCCAAACGCTCTGAGCTCTCAATATGGGGGTGCCAGCGTGCCATCACTCTGACTGGACAAAAAAAACAACAGAAGACTCGGCTAATGAGAAAGATTAAAGCGTGACCAACCAGAACATGACAATTAAGCTTATGATGATTAGGTTATCACCTGAAATGAAGTACCGCCAGTCAATCAGTGCACCCCTAAATTAACCATTCAGTATCAAACCTCAGGAATTTGCTTCACAGAATCCTGTCTGTGCATTCTAATTGACAGCAACCCTGACAGTGAATGCTAATTGGCTAATTGATGTCAAAAGGCCATTTCGAGCGGACATGTTGATTCGTCTACCAACACGCCACCATGTCACAGCAGGGCATGGTGGTGCCAGGTTTAGGCTACTTAAAGTTTCACTTTCTGTTTGAGAACAAAACATCAGGAACGTATGCGCTTTATGTGCTACGAATAACGTGCCACAACGTAATTTTCAATGTCACGGTTTGTGTCATTAACAAACCTGTTGATCCCTTCTGCCTGTGATAATAAACACAGAAATGACCATCTAATCCCCATTCTAACAGGTGCACATCACCCCTTTTTTGAATAATCCGTTTCTTCCACGCCAGACTAAACGGGACATTCCACAAAGGGAAATGCCCACGCTAGAAATCGATGCTGTTAGAAAGTGACTCTGTGCGGAATCTTTATCGTCGGGGGGCAAAGGGGGGTGGTAGATTCCAGCCCCCTTTTGTTGGCGACGGTAAATCCTCCATTAGCGTCGGAGATGCAGAAAGAGAGAAAGAGAAAGAGAAGAGAGAGAGAGAGAGAGAGAGAGAGAGAGAGAGAGAGAGAGGGAGCAGTGGAGGACACAAAGCCTCTGCCAGCCACCGTGATTGGCACACAGCGCATCTGCTGGCTTTCCACAGCCCAGTGCACATGAATGGCGCAGTCTGCCCTTCAGCGGCTCTTCTGCTGCCACTGCTGCTGCTACTGTGCTCTGGGTGCTGACACAGACGAGGGGAGGGGGGCGAGGGGGTCTGACAGCTTACAGCCAGCCACTGGTGCCACATTTTCATTTTAACTAAGGGTCTGTGGAAAAGGACCAAAAAGACCCCCCACCCCGCCCGCCTGCCTGCCCCGAATGAAAAGGAACAGGTGGATATATATACAGGACGAGGGAGCAACACATAACGGACGCGCGTGGAGTGTGTTTACCTCATCTGCCATTCTACTTTGTTCTTCACTGTGGAACAGAGTCGGCGGTGGAAAGCGGCAGCCGGATTCAGAAGGACAAACGCACACAAATCACTCCCCTCCTGAGGCCTGGTGGCGTCGGAGCTGGAGCTGGAGCTGGAGCTGGAGCTGGCTGGCTGGCCCCGAGCAGCGAGTCTGAGGGCTGCTGATTATCAGGGTCAACGCCAGTACTGCAGTGTGTGCTACGCGCTCAAATGTGTGTGTCTGTGCAGTCTGTGTGTGGGTCTGAATGGTGTGTGTGTGTGTGTGTTTGTTTAGATGTGTGTGGCGAATGTGTGTGTGTGTGTGTGTGTGTGTGTGTGTGTGTGATTGTGTGAGTGGCAGTGCATGCTTCTGCTTGATTTAGCGCTGTAGGCTGGAGCGCCTAGTGGGAGGCTTGCCACCAGGGTTGCCATGGCAGAGAAGGCAACAGGCCCGAGTCCACTTCAGAGCAGACCCCTACTGGCCCTTATTATAACGTCTCCTCCTCTCACTTAGCCTCTGTCACTATCTTTATCCCGTCCTACACACACACACACACACACACACACACAAGCCACACAAATGAGGACACACTCAAACACACTTACAGGGACACAAACACACACACCATACACACTCACACAGGACAGCAGCCACCCCCATAGTGCAGCCGAGTCAGTCACAAGGAGCTCAGTCTCTCCTCCCTGGCCTGACCCACATCTTGTTATAGCCTTAAGTACGCTTACGCTTAAGTCCTGCAGACACTGCTGCCACTCCTAATCAGGCAGTACCTGTGGCTTGAGCAGGGTCAGGAAAGGCTGAATCATTATCATTTAATGGAGTCTACCCCCACTCCTCTCCTCTCCTCCCTACTTTCTTTCTTTCTACACCTCTTTCCCTGCTTCACAGGCCCCATGGTAGCGCTCGTTAGCTCCTCCGGGCAGTGTGCTCCCTCTCCCGCCTTGCTGGGGGGGTTGGTTAAACATTACACCCCTGCCGGCCGCTAGCCCCACGGAGTGGAGCCTGGAGCGCGCAAAGGCCGTGACGTCATGGCCGAATTTCGCTGTGCGGGGGTGGGGTGGGGGGGCTCTGACACAGCAACTGCAGCGCCGCGGAGCCAAGCCAGAGAGAGTAGTGAAACCACACGCCAAATAGTCAGCGACCACCATGTTGAGTAAATTATTCGGGTAGATAAAGGACAAGTCCAGGGGCACGACCACTGCATGGCGGCCAAAAATGAGGCCTCCAGTTCTGATACACAAAGTAAACAGCCCACTGACACCAGCACAGCTTGTGAATTTTCACAGGAGCTCAGCTCTTCAACTGCAATCCTGAAGCTAGATGAATGAATGCACATGGAAGCTCGAGGCACATGAAGGCAGCTTGCAACACTCGAGTTGTAGCTGAACACGCTGCCATCGCAATATATTTTTAGACCTTAAAACCAGAAAAGAGCAGCCTTACATCACATTGGCTCCATTGCTGAGGAGATGTAGAGCCATATCAAATAGAATTCATTTGCCTCAGTTTTAAGCTACATCCAATTCCGATGAAATCGTTTAAATTAAGAATAAAAAAATAATAATAATAAATAAATAAAAAGCTAAATGAAAACACTAACCCAAATGATGAGACACTTATCAGAGGACCAGTGGCCTACCTGAATCTCATAGTGAACGGAGAGCGACTCCTCTTCCTCCTCGGCGTCTCCCTCTCCCTGGCTGCCGTTAGCCCAGGAGCAGTTGGAGTCCTCGTGCTGGCTTAGGGCGGCCTCCAACTGAGGCAGAAAGTCCTCATCCAGGAGGTCGGGGGCCTCCAGCCCCTCAAAGCCCCCACCCTGAGGCTCAGGCAGCAGGTGCTTCTCCATGGCCTGGTACCCCCCGTTGGTGCTGCCGCCACTGCCGCCGGTGCTGGAGGTGGAGCCGGAGCTGGTGGCAGTGGGTGGAGGCATGCTCATCTGGCAGCTCCGCTGCTGCAGAGGGGGGAACTGGCTCTCCGCAGTGGCAGAGAAGGAGTTGGCAGTGTCGGGGAACATGTCGGATGTGCTGTATGCAGGCTTGGCGTGCTGCATGGAACGAGAGAAGGGACACTGTTCCCCGGACTGGCTGGCTGCCGCCTGAAGCCTTTGCTGTTGCTGTTGTTGTTGCTGCTGATGATGAGGATGATGTTGTTGTTGTTGTTGCTGTTGCTGCTGCTGTGGGTGAGGCTGTGGCTGACTCAACCCAGGCGCCGACGAGAACGGACAGCTGCCACTGCTCAGGAGGTCGGGCACAGGATGCGCCGACGCTCCGCGTGCAGAGGAGGTCGTCGTCATGGAAACCGCCGCTGAGGACAGAGGCTGGCTTGTCACGCTCATCCCCACCGGCTGTCGGGGGAAGGAGTACTGCGAGGGGGGATAGCCGGCCACCGCCGACGCGCTGACCGAACAGGAAGACAGGCCGTGAGGCATGGGGGACGACTGCATGGAGTAGGCCAAGCCGGTGTCCTCCGAACCCAGGCCCGGGTAGGACTGCACCTGCTGGGGGACTGGGTAGGCGCCCTGCTGACGCTGCGGCTGTTGCTGGGCCGGCGGGGCGGACGCCATGGGGTTGGAGGCGTCCATGTACGGCTTGGACTGGGGCGGGGCATTGGGGACCACGCCGCAGTGGAAGGGGCTGCCGCCTGTGTTGAGGGTGGCGTGCCGGCTCTGCTGCTGTGGCTGCTGCTGCTGGTTCTGTGCCATGTTGCCCTGGTAGTAGGAGGCGAAGTTGTGGTGCTCCTGGAAGGGCTTGCCACGCTGGTGCATGGCCTGGGCGTTCATCTGCTGGTGGGGAGGCTGGTGCTGGTTCATGATCTGATGATGTCCATGTTGCTGCTGCTGCTGCTGCTGCGTTTGCTGACATGGATGTTGATGTTGACGTTGGTGCTGTTGCTGTTGTTGTTGTTGTTGTTGTTGCTGCTGCTGCTGCTGCTGCTGCTGGGACAGTGGGTGGTACGAGTTTCTATTTTGGTCGTGGTTTCCCCACATGGGGCTGGTGTTCGGGAAGAGTCCGTTGGCCTGAGGCGGCTGGCCCATGGGCGTACCTGGGAACTGGGGCCGCTGCTGAGCCATAAAGCCACCGCCGTTACCCTCAGCACCGGAGTAGGGCTGAGCCATAGAACCACCGCCGTTACCCTCAGCACTGGAGTAGGGCTGAGCCATAGAGCTCTGGGCCTTCATGGAGTCAAAATGCCCCATCTGTGGTGCGTAGGCCAGGCCCTGCTGGGAGGAGGGGGCGGGGCCGGGCGTCTGCATCATACCCATGTGCTTCCCCGTCCCCATCGGATCCACCTGCAGAGGCTCAAACTCGGGGCCGAGGTTGAGGTCGTCCACCAGAGAGGGCCCTGCATTAAAGCCATCCTCCGCTAGCCCTTCCAAGCCACCCCCGAAGAGGTTGGGATCATCGAAGAAGTCCATGATGGGATCGGTCATGGCGTGGGACCACCGTTTGTCCCACCAGTCCAGACGCTAAGGCTGGACTCCTTGTTTCTATGTGGTGCTAAGAGAAGATCTCACAGGCTGCTGAACCGCTGAATGCCCATCACAGAAGAGTCCTACAGAGAAAGACAGTGACTGAGTCCCATGGAATACAATCACAACTGGCTTTATGTCATTTTTTATATAATTTTATAAGTTATTAGTGATTTAAGTCATTGGAGTATTTCTGGAATATTTAAGGTATGTTGTATGTAAAATATTTGATCTGAACCAAAAAGGATTATGAGCCTCCTGGATTCTATACCGACTAGCCTGTAGTTCCAACATGGTCCAGCGATACAGACTTATCTATAAACACAAAACAGACATCCTTGACTCACAATAATGTTGTGTATGTGCAGTATTGGCAATGGTTCATTACTATTTACATAGGCTACATCTTGTGGAACACATGTTAGCTACAACTCTTAAAACAGAAACCGTGTTTAGTTATTTCCCTGATCAAGCGCCAAAACACACTTGCTATGAATTTGAACTCCTGAGCTGCAGAGGGATGACTACGGACAAGTCCTTCTTTCGCCGCATACGACAGCGTCAGCATTGGCCAACCTGTGCAAACGGGGGCCTCAGCTCAAGAGTTCAACAGCTGAACGATATTCTGTGCCAGCCAGATCCAAAAACAGGTGTGTCACATTCACTTCAACGCTCATTCTCTCTCTCCTGCTTTCTCTTTCTCTCCTGCTTTCTCTTTCTCTCTCCCTCCTGCTTTCTCTCTCTCCCTCCTGCTTGCTTGCTTGCTCTCTCTCTCTCTCTCTCTCTCTCTCTCTCTCTCTCTCTCTCTCTCTCTCTCTCTCTCTCTCTCTCTCTCTCTCTCTCTCTCTCTCTCTCTCGCTCTCTCGCTCTCACGCTCTCTCTCTCTCTCCAACCTAACCATGTCATCTTTCTGTCTGCCACCCGGTGTCTGTGTGTGAAGACTCGGGCAGCTGATGCAACACCACTAGTCAGGAAGACTGTCTGTTCAGACCACAAACCCACCAACAGAGGATGACAGAAAACTGAGGCCAGTCACGACCTGCTGACTCACCACTTTCAAAGAGACACGAGTCGTACACACACACACAGGCAGACAGAGTATTAACAACCATTATTAAATGGCAACTTCCCCTGTTTTAATTTCATGGGTCTCCCTAACTCATGTCCGTGATGTGCCATCTCCAGAGTTAGATGAGGTTCTCCAAAAGAAAAGAGTCAAATGGGTTGTCTTGGCTGTCATCAGTTGTTCACAATGACAAATGACAGGTAGGCTACTGATTATTATTACTCTACTGTAGAAGTGTTTGACACGTGATAAAACTCTGTACTTTTTAGAGAAAGTTACACAGAAATTTGCTCTGTCTACAAATAAAAATCATATGAGAATTTTGAAGATTTTTTCAAAACTCTATTCATACAATATTGTCTATAACAAAAGCAGTCAGTCCAACAGATACCTCAATCATCACAATCAACACCACCATTTCAACTGTACAAGTAACCACTACTACCGTTGGCATAAAGTTAAGCCAAATATCAAGCTCTACAGGATTCTGACAGCATCTCTTCAGCTACACTGCGGAAACTTTTTTGTCACATTTGGACAAAAGGGACGGTTTTCATTCCAGGGTCTTGGCCTGGGAGCTGTTCCTGTCATTGAACGTGTGGCCCCGCCAGCCAAAGGCATTCTTTAGCAACACTGGCCCACAGATGAAGGCAGGTTGTGATAAGAGAATTCCCATCCCAGCCACTTGGCAGTCCTCCACAGTTACTGGTGAGAGGCAAAGTATAACCCACCCACCCCCACCCTCCACACACACACACACCCGCTTGCACTGCACTGCACACAAACAGACACCCACGAAAACACACATGCACAAAACGACCTCACTGAATTTGCTCGTTGGTTTCTTTTAAATGGTTTGAACTGATGTCCTTCACACTTTACCAGGGGTTGTTTCAGAGCACAAGTTGTTCTTTGCAAATCCCCAACACCCCCCTCCCTCAACTAACTTCTGGAATACCTCCTCAGAGCTAGCAGATCCCATGTGGGCATGACAACACGCAGCATACTTGAAATACCGACTTCCTGCCGTTTCGGTTGATGTGCCTCTGGCCTCAAAATGTGAAACTTCTTGCCCATTACACATATGCGTTACCACAATGTAAGTTCTAGTGTATAACATCCACTGCGAAACTAAGTTGAAAGTGAACAGGAGGAAGGCTCAAGTGTTGACTCAAAAATGGATATAAGCTGTGTGTCTGCTTTGCAGCAGGTTGGCTTCTGGGATGAATCCCCAATTTACAAGTGGAAATTAGGCTAGAATATATTAGCCAAGAGGTATTTAAATATTACATGCAATGTGTGTTTCGTTTTTTTTTTTTTTTTTTTTTTTTTTTTGCGAAAATGGTAGAACAAATGTAGCCTGTGTCACAAATATTCAAAAAAGACCAGGGAATGGATGATTAGGGGAATCAAACATTTTACTACGATGAATAAAACAGTAAAAACTCAAATAATGCAGCCTATGCGTTTATGCCGAACTAAATCAGCAATTTAACCAATATATTACATTAAAGTCAGCACATCTTGGCTTGACTGGTAGCCTATATTTAAAAAGCACAGTGTTTCCTAACTTGCTAATCACCTAGCAGATGACGAATAGTTAACCAAGTTACCCAATAAGAACCACAACCATCACAATACAGGTAGCAGCCAGACGTTTTTGTCGTTTTGTCACTTGTAGAATAAAGCACACTACTGGGTATGAATAAACAACAACTTTTACAGTTACAGAGCAACAGGTTAACGCTCCTCGCTCTAAGTTTCCGCGTTAAAAATTCCAAACGCGTATGTTTGGTTCTTTGCGTTTTAATGACTTCCTCCCTCACTTGCAAGCCGCGTCTTTGTTTATCGTTTGTCTGCTGTGCTTCTCCGTGGCGTATCTCCAATCCACACTTGCTAACCCTGCTGGCCCGCACAAATAAATAAGGCGTCGACATTTTAAGTGTTCGGGTGGCTTATCTCGACAAACTGCACGAATAAATATCAGAGCGACACAGTCGTGCCCATGAATCAACAAATGTTGTCGCAAAACTACTTTCTAAAAGACTACTGAAACTCGCTAATTTTGCTAACATGATTAACCAGCTTGCACCGATGGGTCAACACGGCCTCCTTTGCCCTCGGTAAGGGGACCTGATGCATCAACCCAAGCGTTCCCCTCACTAATATGGTCCCATTTTTATATACAGCTGTCATTAACTAGGATACGATTCATTAAATGCCTCCTAAATAATTACATTAAGTTAAAAAATACCCGTTCAAATGCTACCTTGAGCCACGTTGTTGTCGGCATTCGGCCATGACTGGTTCTTTCAGACAAAGTTCTAAAGAATAATTTCAATAAACACTTTGCTTCCATGACTCCGAACCTAACCCATAGCGATATAAGTGCTAAAAATGTTACATTTCATATATCATAATGTACAACAGGTCGAAGCAAATACTCCAGTTCGTATCGGTGTCGACATGTCCAAAATGACCACTAACCTCCACAGCATCCTGAGCCATCTGATGCGACTCCCACCACCAGGTCTACAATGCCTTGCCATTCGCATCTGAAATATCGGTCATCGCGGGGTAGATTCAAGATGTGAACTGACCTAGCGTGCGCCGATCAAGTAGCAAACCTTTTGTGGGATAAAACAACTAATTTCAGTTTGCTTTAAAAGATAAACTGCGTTCGGGGAGTTATATTACCGAACGCCTGCTGGGGAATCGCACACGTGTTTCCCCATAGACCGACTGGTATCTCTCAGCAACTGGCTTTCGTCGCTCCAGTCAGTCAGTGAGTGGAGTCGTGACGTTAGTGAGTTACACTGGAGCAGGTAGTCCTCTGGTCAGAGACACGTTAGAGACCAAGCTAGTTCCCAAATGCCACGTTTCCATCTTTATAGTAGCAATAAAAACAATGTGAAACTGAATAACCGGTCTACTCTTTCCTCGACACTTTTACAGAGAAGCGATGCTAGGTTCCATTTCTAGTCCTACTCAACGAGCTCAGCCATCGTTAACGCCTTGACAGTCACAGTCGCTGTTAGTTCAGAACCATAACGTTACTCGTGAAATGCACTTCGCGGATATCACTGCTTAGTATCTAACAATTCGCTGAAAGAGTGGGTTATTGTGGGACTCTCACTTCGGTTAGTAATTAATTTATCTTTTAGTTCTGAGTTTACGGAGAGGGATTCCCTGAACGAGCCAGCTGAGCGTCACGGTCCTTCCATCCGAATGACAGCTACACGAGTTTCAACACAATGCTGAGAAAAGCTTAACGTTTATTTAATTCAGACTTATGGATATATAAGATCTACTTACCAGAGGGAAGTCAAACGCTCCGACACAAATCGATAATTTCAGAGAAATGTATAAGAACGAAGTTTCACGTAGTTGTACCACTGCTGGCGACCTCAGCGGTTCCACCGCTGCTGACGTGATGATAAAATACAATTTGCATATCAGTTATTTGCTTTCTGATTGGACGACTCAGACTCCATTCGGTCCGATTCATTACGACGGATATTAAGTCACATTTTCTTTGACGGCAAAAACTGTTTACAAAAAATGGTTAAATCTCACTTGCTGACATTAAATGCTAGGACCCAACCAAGCAAGTGTCAGATACAGGTTATTATAAGGGTACAATATGAGGACACACAAGATGGCCGCGCCGAGGCTAAAGCCAATCGGCGAGGGTTTTACTTTGATTACGCATAAGTCTCCCGGATAGCAGTGTTGAAGGCCTCCGTGGCTGAAGCCTGACGGGTGAGATAGGTGGAAAGTTGCAGCTGTTGGTCAGTGGTGTTTGCTGCCATCCGGTGGCTAATCTCTGTATTGCTTCATATGCTTCTGGCATTAGGCCTTTGTTGATGTTGATGTTAACATCAAAACGTAATTAATCTAAGATATGTATCAGATATATTACATATGTTGAACAGGCATAGTCTTTTCATGTGAATGGAAAAAAGGGTAGCTCTGTGTCGCTGACTAAATACTCCCAAATGTTGGATGTATATGGGGCAAATTCAGCCAGAGCCTTAGCCTAATGTTTGCATTAAGGTTAGTTAAATATATATATAATTTATATTATACTAATTAGAATTGCCTCTAGCATGTCAAACTTTCTGGTCAAAAATTCCCAGGCCACCGAAACACCAGGGCACATGCATCTTGGTCGACATGTAGCTCCACTAGACTGATAAGATAAGTATTTGGTCCCCGGGGGCCACTATCCGCCTGTGCTGGGCCCCGTGAAAACCGGGTAGGCCAAATGCAGTTTTTGCTGAATAACTAGACAGCATTTTTGTAGTATGTTGGTATCAAGGGGCTGAATGAACCTAGCCCATACACTGCAAAAACTGCTTATCTAAAAAAATCTAACCAAGTGTTATTAATCTTATATCAAGATCAGAAAATGTAGTTGATATTGTTTTCAGTATAGAGACTTACCTAGCGCTTTCTCGTAAAATCATTTGACTTAATTTAATAAGAGTTTGACTTATTTCAAGACGTCTCATCATTGAAATAAGTAAAATTTGGCTGCCAGTACATTAATTAAATTTGTCATAAAAACAAGCAAACTTGGCTGCCAGTGCGTTAGCAAATTTATCTTGATAAAACTCCTTAAAATAAGTCAAACTCTTATTTCATAGACCCTTTCAATGTTTGTAAACATCCAGAGCTTAGGTTGGGTGCACCCACACAGCATAGGGTCAGAAAAATGGTGCAGCTAATAGACCGGCATGTTGAGCTGTCAAGGTATGCACTGTCATTGTCCCCCCAGGACTGCAAACCGTACCTTAATAAATTAGTCTTAGCTAATGGCGATCGTCTGCCTGATGCTGAGCTGATAACAGACAATGTTAGCAAGTGGCCAGAGATTCATTGGCCCGCCATATGCGACTATATGGTTGATAAGCCCAGTGTGTACTGTGTATACACTGTACACGAAAAGTAGTACAAGTAGGCATTTTTCTTGATGTTTCCTTGACATTTCCGTCAATTAACACAATATAATATATACAATATACATACACAATTCAATGGGATGGAAAGCTTTCTGACCCCGATATACGCACACATTTTCCTGTGACGTGGACCGTGAAGGGGTTAATTAAGTCAAAATGATCTTTTGAAAGTCTCCTTATAGTAAAAACAATACCAAATAACTTTTTTAGTCTTCATTTTAGATCAATGACACTTGTTTTTTGTAGTGTAACCAGTCATTTGTAGTGTTGCACCCCCCAGTAAAACAGTAAAAAAATAAAATGCAAAAACATGCCGCTTAAATGTTTAATGTTCTGAACTGCACCCAGTTTGTATACAAATACACATGAGTATGATCACCATGACAGCCTCTGGGTGCATGCCAAGTTACATGGAATTCCATCCATGGGGGGCCATGCAATAAATGAATTTGTACATGTTTAGGCTACATCTAGTGACTGTGTGCACCCATCGGCCTATGGTGGCGCTGAGCGGAGGGTTGCCATTAGGGGATGAAGTAGGGGATGAGAAATTGAAATTTATTTTTCTCTCTCACACACACACACGAGTTGCAAGAGCACACCACACAGACACATGGTTCGAGCCCGACTCCTCCTGACCCTATCAAATTGTCCTTGAGCAAGAGTACACATGAGTTGATGTAGAAATTTACTTTCTGCACACACACACACACACACACTCATAAACTGGCACACAAACACATGCCTGAACACCCACACACACACACTCACCAGTGAAAAAACACACATACATACACATACACACAAGAATTAGTTTCAAGAGTAGGGGATGGAGTAGGAGATGGAGACAAATTGAAAAACGTGATTTATTTCTGTGGAGAGAATGTGCAGGACTGAGTGACAGTCATATCACTATGTGGTGCATCTAGTTTCTCTCTCATCTTCCCTTGGATATAGATCACCTTAAAGGTACACTATGCAAGACTTTCACCTTTACGAAGCCAATTTGATGGTAAATGAACTTGTAATAGCCGAATCGGTCACCTAACATAGCTATACAGCATAGACGTAGCGAGCCCCTAAGAAAACCAGCCATGGAACTTCAAGAACGGCAGCCCGACAAATCTTGTGAGAATCGTGAAATGTGAACCTTGTCAGTAGATATAGCTCTTTGGAGATTTTTTGCCTGTTGTTAATCCTTCACCTCCACAACAAAAACATTTTCATTGTGTACAGGGGGCATAAATCACGCAAAATTTGCTATTTACAAAAGCAAAGTAAAATATAAATATATTGTGACTCGAGTCAAAGTGTGGGGCGGGCCCCACTAGTGGGGAATAGAGACATGTCAAGTGGGGCGCAATGAACAGGAGGAATATTTTTTGTTTGTTAATCTTTATTAATGCTTTTCTTTTTTTGACAAGATCATAGATTCCCAACAAAATAGCCACACACAAACATAGGGGTCATAAACAGACCGACATATGAATTAAAGTAGTATCTGATCCAGCGACCAAGACAGGAAATGCAATGTGGAACCATTTTTTTTAACATTACCATTTTGCCGAGTTGATGGGGTCAAGTGGAGCTTGAAAATTCCCCACTTCCAAAGTGGGGAATGACAGAAAATGTTTGAGAACCACTGCTCTATAGCGAGCACTAGTCGCCCAAAATACCTAAACATGCATAGTGTCTTTAATAATTAAAAAAAAGACATCGTTTTTACACTGTCCTGCATGCATCATAGCTTTGCTATGCTTTGTTGTGTTTTGCTGCTTGCAAGAATGGCGATGTGCAGGGCTCTCAAGTGTCACGCATTGAGCGTGACAGTCACTCATTTCAGTCTTTTGTCACGCTCTCCCGCCACACATTGTATTTCTCACGCAGAAAAACTATTTATGTATTTAATATGCTGCGGCAGCGCCCAAAATGTCTCTGGCGCGCCGCTCTCACTATGGAACCGGCAGGAATCAAGCGCGGCTTGAGTTGAGCCTGCCACTTATCAGCCAATCAAAAATAACGAGAGGGGCTACACAATAGCCAATCAGAAAATAACTGTATTGTATCTGGGTAAGATTTAACGCAACAACCAATGAAAAACGCGTATCCTGGAATTGTTGAACGTGAATTATTGAACGTGAACCTGTTACCTACTTCCAAGCTTCGTTCAGCTTGGAGCTTCGAGCATCAGTTCATGGTTTCAGCACAGAGTAAGTCATCTTTTAATGTTACAACAAATCCACAACTTGTTGGACACAAACAATGACAACGTGACTGCTGCTATAGAGAATGATTCCAAGATAATTAGCATCAGTTGTTCATGACTGTCTGTAACTTAGCCAACAGTTTCACAGCCTGTTCATTGGCAACACTTGCTCAGAACAAGTATAGCCTTTCGTTCATACGATGACTGATATATTGTCACATTCTAAACATCTCTCTCTCTAAATAGGCTTAATCATTTTATTAGCACTAAACAAATTAAAGTGTATTGCATAGCCTAGTTATAGGTCACTTTTAAAATCAGGTCATATTATATAATTATATCCTGGCCATGGATGCATTAATCATTGCATCTGTATTCAAAAATGTCGGGTAAAAAGCAATTAAACATCCTCTCATTCACCCTGAGAGGAAAGCCCCCTAAAAGGTCCAGGTTAGTGGATGCTCAGACGTGGTGAAAAGGCCCATTATTGAATTGTCAGTGCCATGTGTCAAATCATTTCTTTTGCAAATCTGAGCAATTGTAAATTATACTTTTGCCCCATTTTGACTTAGGAGGGCATTGCTCCTACATACTTTAGCCAATAATCAAACGTCTGCTCTCTTTTGGAAAGCTGAAACACTGTTGGAAAACAATTAGAATAACTGTGTGATGTACTGTCACAAAGTTACAAAGGCTAGATTATTCTTTTATTTTTCTACCGGATAACAAGCATCTTTGAACTGATCACATTTCAGCCCTCTAGGTCTTGACTTGATATGACTTGAGTCCTAGCATTAGGTCTTGTCATGCTGTGTCAGACATCCCAAGTCTCCCGGAAGTTCCGGGAGTCTCCCGCATATTGAAAGCGGCTCCCTGACGCCCGCAAAATTAGATAAAATCTCCCGGAATCTAGAGTGAGCGATCAAGAGCGCGCATGCGAGACCGCGTGTGCATCTGAGTGTAGCGCGCACACGAGGGGAGAGAGAGAGAGAGAGGTGGTGCGTGTGTGTCTGAGCGCATCAAAGACAGAGAGCATCCTGATTGGCCTGTTTCGCTAAATCAACCAATCAGTTTTCAGTGTAGGCGGGCTTTTATGTCTTTTCTCCCGAACTTAATTAATCAGTTCAGTAGAAACAGGAGCGTCATGGTAGAGTCAGTGCCTCAAAAAAAGGAAAATGTAAGACCCATTTCAAAGTGTAGGCTACCCTTGTCTCATAAGAGTAAAACATAATTATGGACCTAGTCTTGCACGCTGCACTGTTTGTAAACAGTGACTTTAGCATTGCCCACAGCGGGTTAAATGATTGCAAAAGACATGTTGAGGTGAGTTTAACAAGTCAATTCATGTGCATATTATTCAGGCCTATAGCCTACTAGATGGCTAGTTGCCAAGGCTACATGAAAAGACCAAACTACCAAAATCTACATATTTTATTTTCACAATTTCTATCTATAGGCCTTCCTGATTTGTTGTACTGACATTATTGTATAGGCTAAAGTTTTTTTTTTAGGACTTTGGGTTATCCAAAATGCATACTGGCAATCAAATGCTTACTGCATATGAACCCCACATAAGCATAATCTTGGCCTCAAATGAAAGGTAATACTCTGAAGTTTCATGCTTGCATTTGGATTGTAGGCTACTTCAGGTTCTGATATGACTACACTAAATATGGAATAATTACAAAAAATACAAATCTTTACAATTTCTATTTCAATTCAATTGGTGTGTATAAGACAGGCTATATTTCTGCACAACTAATATTGGATCAACTGGTAACTGACCTGGGGCTGATGTATGCTAGCTGGTGATGCTAGTTGCGCGTGTAAATCCTCACACCCCTAACCTTAAGAACGCTTCTAACCGCTGAGTTGGAAGCCTGGGCTTTTAGCTCAGTGGTTAGAGCGCTCGACTCCCATGCCAGTGTGTTTTGACGTGGCGGGGGGGGGGGGATGATTGTCGACGGGGAATGTCACTCTTGCCGGTCCTCAAAACTTGAGCCCCCTGGATGTGCCAAAATGAAAAAAAAAATCTTTAGTTCTGTATTGTTGTGCTAATGATGGGCTGCTTCATGTTGGTTTGCATCACATTTGTCTAGGAAATTCTTGTTTGTTATAGTCCTTTATGGTGTTAGTCTTTGCTTCAAACATTTTCTCCAGAGGATTGCACTTGAGAATGTGCCAGTTGTCTTACCCACGCAACTGGCTACAGCGCCCGTACCACATTTGGGTCCAAGTGCCCACTTCCTGTCAGCCTCTTCACGATCCTATCTGAATAAAGGCAAAAAGGCCACAAAAAAAATGTCAATAAATAAAAATTGAAGTACTGGTAAAGGATGGCCAGGCCCCATTGTAAATCACCAAAAGTAATAATTCAGCTCATATTGAGATTGCATTTACTAAAGAGAAATGAGAGACTGAAAATAGATTGACAATGAAAGCAGTAATTTGAGACCTCGAGTTGAACTTTAATTAGACTTGGCAGTTACACACCTCTCAGCTCCGTCCATCATCTCATCTCAACACAACTCGAATACAAGTGGCCACAATATGCCAAGTGGAGGGACTTCCCTAAAAGGACTGAGGTGCTCTACAGCATGGGCCAATTATTTTTGTAAAAACTAGATGTAGATATTCTGATTTAACGCTTAGGCTGGCCCAGGACAAATGAAGCCAAAACTCAAAAATTTGCAATAAGGCAATCTGGGCTAAAGCTAAAACCTCCTACAAGAGCCCTCTGGCATAGTTTTTAAGGATAATGAAGTTACACAGCTCTTCTAGGAGGTTCACTTACTCGGGAGTCAACTTATCCAGGTTTGTCACTAAACCATATACTTGGAATATACCCCTGGTGATTGTCAGAATATGAAAAACCTGGACTGTTTTCCCATGCGTGTGTGTGTGTGATATATATAAATATAAAAACACACTCTTTTGATCCTGTGAGTGAAATTAGGTCTCTGACTTCATCCCAATCCGTGAATTAGTGAAACACACTCAGTACACAGTGAGGTGAAGCACACACTCCCGGTGCAGTGAGCTGCCTGCTACAACAGCGGCGCTCAGGGAGCAGTGAGGGGTTTAGGTGCCTTGCTCAAGGGCACTTCAGCCGTTCCTACTGGTCAGGGTTCAAACCGGCAACGCTCCTAGTACAAGCCCGAAGCGCTAACCAGTAGGTCACGGCTGCCCCCAAAGGCCACGGCTTTACCCTACCAATTGTGTAATTACTTGCGCGCTCTGAGACAACCAACTGCGTACACTCATCATTTGACAAGTCCTGCTAATGAAGAGCATAACCACTTATGGTCTGATCAGAACCACCAACAGCTACATCCCAGACACAACTCCAAAACAAGGTTGAAGTCACGTTTTATTTCACAGACAAGACGACAATCACAGTACAAAAACCACACCGCTTAACCAGTAAGTGAAGAACCACGCCATCTTTGTTTCAGTAGCAGGAGCTTCAGCGTTCTGGAGTGAAGCAGGTGGCAGGCAACTGCACCAAGCCGTGGACAACCCTCCAGCGTATAGATTCATTTCATCCCTGTGTGGCACGTAGAAAAACATAATGTTTCATCAGTTGATTATTTCTATGGGCATTTTATGGCAGCTGTAGAGAGAAATGTAGATCAGAGACCAAACCAGTCAGTCACCTTACATCAGACTGAGACGGCAACAGGATCAGATCATTCTTCAGCTACAGCTTGTGTATTTTCACAAACCTCTCAGGCCGGGACAGCTGCCACAGGCTAATCTGGATTCACAAACAAGCCAAACATGATCACCCAAACATACTTAGGGGGTAAACACTATTCTTTGCTTTTAAAATCAGGGAAACCAATCAGTCAGCTAAACTCAGACTGGGGCGGTAAATCTCATCATGGTTGTGTTGTGTAATGTAGTCAGAACAGAAAGATACTCACCAGCATATGGAGGAAGAGAGCCTGGAAAGTGTCTTCAGTGCAGCACGTCAGCTAAACCTGCAAAAGGACAACTCTGGTGAGTCCAAGACGCGTGTATTCACACAAAAGATAAATACCCTACAGACTCAAGCCAACTGGCCACATCAGACAGTTGGTAACCCCAACAAGTCATCCCCTTGCTACCCAGGCAACTCCAGTGGGTTCACCTTTTCAGGTTCTGGAGTCAACACTGGGTGTAAGACATGTGCGAGCTTCATCATAATGACCATTAGCTCATATTTAGGCAACTACAGGCCTACAAATGCACAAACTCACCATGAGGACACTGGGGAGGAGGCCCAAGGAACCATTCTGCTAAACCGATTAAAAAAAGGATAGACATTAGTTTGAGTGTTAAATTAAGTCACTGGACCATGTTGCATTCCTTCATCAGGGAATTGACTAACTGTGCAATCATCAGTTTCAAAAAAAAAAAAAAAAAAAAAAAAAATTCCTCAGCAGGATTTCAGACGAACAAGATTCCAAATTAAAATCATAACTTGCAGTTTAGTATTAAAAGGATGTTCATACATTTAACATGGTCACATCCCTAAACACCACAAAATAAATAGGTATGGAAACCAAACTTGGTGGGGGTTGAGACTAACCACATTCTGAGGACTGCTTCCATCCGTGCAGAGTTGGGGCTCTGAAAAGAGAGAACACCCTCAACCATGTGTCTAGGCAGTAGAAACGATAGAATCCACAAAATGCTTGCAAGAATCAGTTAATTAGTTCTCAACTTGAGCTTCAGACGAACAAGACTTATTGAACGCATCATATATCTTGCCAAAACCAAGGGTTGACTGACTACACAATAAGTCTGAAAATGTAGCACTTAAGCATACTGTGGGTTTTAAAAACTGAACTAACCATGCTTGTAAAACCTTGTGATGTGGTCTTCACATAACTTGATGCTCTAAGGAACAGAAGGTGAAGTAATGAGCATCTGTATAAGGACATTGTAGAAATTCCATTTGGACTAGTTTCAGTAGTACATTACTTTTCACATTGGTTCAAAGTAAGAAGTGTATACTTTCCAGAAACTCAAACTCTACAGAAATGTAGTAAAAAGGTACAACTCACATTAGGATCTGACCTGAGGATGGCATCTAATCATAGAATATGAGAATCTGTTAAAAACACATTAATGTAGTTCCACGCAGTGACATGTCTATTTGCCTGATCAGTGCTTTGGTGACTAGTATGCCATCCGACAGATGTCGTCCAAAAGTATAATGGGTATACGACCCAATTCATCCTTTTAGATACCAGCAAAACAGGACCTATTAAGGCAGGCACACTCACCCCCAGGTAGAGGAATATGATCTACTTTATCATGGGATCAATGTTCAATCCTAAAGTAAGGGAAAGAAGTACATTAGTCGATGCTCCTGATAACCATAACGTCCAACTATCTCAAGTACCACACCTGATCAGACTTTGGTGACTAGACTGCCATAGTACATGGAAATGTACAGAAAAGTATGGGACGAACCCAATCACCTCAGAAAGCAGATATGATTAGCAGATACTATATGCTTCCCCTAGGCTCTGAAATTAGGAAACATGGCATTAAATTTCATTCTTATGCAGACGATACACAACTATACCTTTCCGTAAAACCTGACGAATTAACTCTGTTAGCCAAACTTGACACATGTATGAGATATAAAGACGTGGATGACAAATAATTTCCTGCTTTTGAACTCCGATAAAACAGAAGTCATGGTTGTAGGTCCTAAAAAGATGAGGGACATCCTATCCTCATCACAGGCTACATTTACTGATCTTCGACCATCCTCATCCACAAGTGTTAAAAATCTAGGAGTTACGACCAAGACCCATCACTAAGTAATCACATAAAACAGATTACCAAAACTTCATTCTATCACTTAAGGAACATTTCAAAGATAAGGAAGTCCTTATCCTTACCAGAGGCTGAAAAATTAATCCATGCTTTTGTAACCTCAAGGATTGATTATTGCAATGCTCTGTATGCTGGCTGCAATAACCTGTCTAAAGAGCCTACAGCTTATACAAAATGCAACTGCTCGCACACTCACTAGAACTAAAAAAAATGAACATATTTCCCCCATCCTGGCATCTCTACATTGGCTGCCTGTTAAGTCGCATTGACTTCCAAAATATTACTTCTAACGTACAAAGCCATTAATGGCCAGGCACCAGAATATATGAAAGATCTCCTAGTCCCATATAACCGGCCCAGACCGCTACGATCACAGAATACTGGCCTTCTTGTAATTCCAAGAATCTCAAAAACGACAGTAGGTGGCAGAGCTTTCAGCTATCGCGCACCCCTCCTCTGGAATAATCCCCCTTCCTCAATTCGTTTAGCAGACAC
The DNA here is from genome assembly GCF_017589495.1 of Alosa alosa. Lineage (NCBI taxonomy): Eukaryota > Metazoa > Chordata > Actinopteri > Clupeiformes > Clupeidae > Alosa > Alosa alosa. The sequence continues at coordinate 6,914,498 of NC_063202.1, forward strand.
CCTCCTTATTTTTAAGTCTAGACTCAACATACCTCTTTACTGCCTCCCATAGTTAGGTATGGTGCGGTGTGGAACTTCACCCATCTCAGGGATTTTGAAATGGACCACCCTGCTGAGTCCTCGTGTGACTGGCACCCCAGTCGCACGTGAGATGGTGGTCACTGACCATACCTGCGCTGGTGTCGACTACCCCTCACCATGCCTTAGTTATGCTGCTATAGCATAGTGCAGTCATGGACTTTTCATGAGTCACCCCCCCCCCCCCCCCCCAACTCTCAACTCTCCCTCTCGTGCCCATTCTCACTATGATTTACTGTAACAATATATAGCACCACTGATCACTTCTTGACATTAACCACATTGATGTCAAGTAATACTAACCCATTCTACATTTCTCCTTCTCCCTTACTGTACCTCACTTGTGAGGTATATCACCACCAGTCATCAACCATCCGTGTGCCTGGCCCTCCTCTTACCCATCCCACCTGAAGTTCCATCCTTGACTGCTGTATTACCAAAGATGGTTGATTACGAAGATTCTTCCAGAGAGGTTAATTCCCGTCCCTGGACATTTATGCAAATAGGATAGCAGTACACGCCCCGCGAATTTATGCAGTGATCAGGCTCCTTTTTTACATTGAGGTTTATGGCAGAATCCAAGAAGTTCCCAGAATTTGTCAAAGCCTTATTTTTCTGAGCAATGGATGCACATTTCGGACACGGCATCATGATCTCCAAACCCTCCTCCCCATTTCAGTAGAATGTTGTGACAGTATGACCCTCCAGTCGGGAGAAAAAACATTAATGAAGGCGTACACCAAGTTTGTTTTGTACTCCGGCTTGTCTGGCGTGGAACCGAGGCGTTCAAACGTCACTGACGTATGACTGACACGCCCCTGTGCAGGCGGGAACTGAACCAGAGCCCGTCTGACTGAACTCCACTTTGCCCTCATAGACATGAACTAGGACGACCCATCTTGCTATGCATTCATTATCTTTGGTATTACTGTCCCCCTACCTGGATTCCTGGCCCGTATACAGCCCCATCACCTGCCTATGACAACTCGGCCCAGATTCTGGCCTGTCTGCTGACCCACCACTTGCCCCCTGACAACTTTCTTTCCTGGACAATTCCAACGCCGGACTATTGCACTCACCAAATCATGATTAATGCTTTATCATACCGGATACGTAGTCCCCCCCACCTCTTGTAACTTTCACCTCAGGTGCTTTAAACACCATGTCCTATTCCCCACACCTGAATGTCATATGCATTTGTCATTGTTTACAGACCTTACTGTCCGTATTGACCCTAGGCAGATGGGTCAGGCCCTTGAGTCGTGGATCTGCTCGAGGCTTCTTCCTATGCATCTCCAAGGGATACATGCATCTCTAGGGAGTTTCCCTCACCCCATGGGCCTTCTTTTTCTTTTCTCCCTCTTTTCTTTTTATCCGATTGCCTACATTCTGTAAAGCGCCATGATACATGTGTAATGTTTTGGCGCTATATAAGCAAAATAAATAGAAATTGATTAGGGAGACACAAGGCACACAAACCAGCTTACCATGAAGCACATCTTCATGTAGGCCTCTGAAAGGCTTAGACAACCTGAAAAAGAAGCCATACATTGTGTAAACCAGGGTACCCATGATGCGCACATCTTTGCCATGAGGCAGGGAGTCAGAAGAAAGGCTGGCATCACTGAAGTCAGACATATGCTTGTCAATCTAAATTCATCACTTCACACAAAGGTACACAAGGCCCTTTGGGGAAAAACTACATACCTTACAACCACAGGACTTATGAACTTGACAAAACTGCTGGCAGCCATCACACACCTGTGAGGAAAGGAAGTCAGACATATGCTTGTCTATCAATACATTAAATCACATCAAAGTATGTTGATGGATGATTGAGTATGTTAAGCCTTGCATCACCAAAACCTGACTTGAGCAATAAGTGGGCCATGTAAAAAGTGAGCTTAATTAAAACAAAGTGGCAACAGTTAATTTTAATGAAATGCTCCCCCAATTTGTTAAGCTTCAGAAAGACGAATGAAGTGTAAGTTTAGTTTCTCTGTAATTCCTTACTTTTCACATTGGTTCAAAATGAGCAAAGTATATTAGTCAAAGAAACTTGAACGCGACAGATATAGTACAAAAAGGTGCGACTCACATCAGTTTAGACTGCATCCTCAGGTCAGATTAACCCTTGAATGAGGGGGGGAAAAAAAAGTTAACATTTGGGCATTTCCACAAAGTGAAATGTCCATCTGACTGATCAGTGCTTTGGTGACTAGTATGCCAGCCAACAGATGTCATCCAGAAGTATAATGGGTAGAACCCAATTCATCCTTACAGATACCAGGAACACACACACACCAAATTAAGGCAGGCACACTCACCACCTTCAGATGTGTGGTCCAATTCCACATGGAGCCATGTTCAATCCTACAGTAAGGGGAAGGAGGTACATTAGTCAAGGCTCCTGATATCCAAAAACAATCTCAAGTACCACATCTGATCAGACTTTGGTGACTAGACTGCCATAGTACATGATTATGTGGTCCAGAAAATTATGGGACGAACCCATTTAATCTCAGAAAGCAGATATGATTAGGGCGACACACAAGGAACACAAACTATACCGTGAAGATCTAGGCCTCTGCAGTCCATTGGGAACCAGGGTACCCATGATATGCACTTCTGTACCATGAGGCAGGAGTGTCAAAAGAAAGGCTGGCATCACTGAAGTCAGACATATGCTTGTCAATCTAAATTAATCACTTTACACTCAAAGGAACAAGGTCATAAGACAGACATATGTTTGTCTATCAAAATGTTCCGTCACATCAAAGTATGTTGTAAAACAAGTGTAAGGCCAAGATGCTCACCTTTGCACAGCCTTGGTAAAGCATGTCCTCTAGATCTAGAAGGCAAAATAGAATAAAAGGTAAAGAAATGCACCACCTAGTGACACTGTGCAGTAAGGTAATCACTTCAATGGTACTTCAAAACAAATTAAGCAAGAGAGTTCCAGAGTGATCATTGAGACACTTTGGCAACCAAGGAAACAAGATGCCATACATTTCAAAACATGCCGCACTAGTGCAATTACCGTAGTTACCAGACACACCTATACTAGGGAAGATCAGACATCACAGTTATACCACAAAGATGCACATGAAAACACTTGCTCATCTTGAGGCTCCTGAAGACTCTCCTATCAGAAAATTAAAAGTGCAATCACTACCATTCAGTACAGGTCTGTGAAATTATCATGGAGAGCCATTCGCACAGAGCCACATTGAGAATTATTTTCAGAATTTGATGCTATAAAAACAAATCACAGATCCATTCCAGTTATCAAATATTCCATCGTGTAGTTTTGCAGTACCAGTTTGTAGATTTTTGCTCATCGTCAACAAAGTTTGACCCCAACTACACAATGAAATGAATCTAGCACTTAGCCATAGTGTGGGTTTTACACAATGCAACACTAACCATGCCTGCAAAGACTCATGATGTGGTCCTCCCAACACTGACAGAATACCTGCTGCAGGAAACAAAAGGTGATGAGCATCTGGATAGAAAGCATTATAGAAATTCCATTTGGACTAGTTTCTCATGTATTTCTTATCTTTCACATGGTTTCAAAGTGATCTAAGTGTATTCATCACAGAAACTTAACCTTGGAATTTTAAGAAAACGTTGCAAGACTCACTTTAGTTCAGATGACATCCACATGTCAAGACCTTCAATATTAGAAAAACTGTTAAAACCACATTATGGCATTTCCCAGTAGTGAAATGTCAATTTGCCTGATGAGTGCTTTGGTGACTATGCCATCCGACAGATGTCGTCCAGTCCAGAAGTATAATTGGAAGAACCCAATTCATCCTTTCAGATACCAGCAAAACATGCCAAGTTACGGCAGGCACACTCACCACCACATCGAGGAGTGTGGTCCACTACCACACAGAATCAGGGTCCAAGCCTAAAACGAGAGGGAGGGAGGTACATTAGTTCAAGCCAAAACTTACAAAAGGTCTCAAGTATCACATCTGGTAATTAAACTACCTCTAAGAGTAACTACCTCTAACTAGTAAGAGAGAATTCTGGAGTAATCACTACTGAGACACTTTGGCAACGAAAAAACAGGAATAGAACAGTACCACTCACACGAGAACAACCTGCTATATTAGTGCAGTTAATAATTTAAAAAAAAACCGAGACTGTCAGACATAACATCAGTTATAGCCACAAGACACATCCCAGACCTTTGCACGATCAAGTAGAAAACTGGTGTTATTTGAGGGATTTATTCTGCGCTGAAGCCACACCTTATCTAAGCCAGCCAGCTGATTGTAATTTGCACAATCTTTTTACAATGCTTGTAGCTTAGTTTTCTATTCAAGGTGTTTCAAAATAACTCCTTGATTTTGGTTTACAAGATCTTTAAAATTCTGGCATCCAGGAAAGAAGCATCTAGGATATGAAGGCATGATAAACGTAGACAGGCACTCTTAACATTTAACCTCTCTGTTAAAGTGTAACAAACTCACAGAGGTAGAAATCTTCTACTATTTGCAAATACCAATTAGCACAACTCTTCATCCAAATCAGCTAATCAGTGATTTCACCTGTGTTAAATGTGCCTGCAGAAGGAATTCATGGGTTTCATCAGGTCCCTTCCCACAGGTGTATACAATCATGCATCTTGAGTATGAATGCAGACTGCATGGTGCTTGATTAATACACCTGTGTAAAGGGACCTGATGAAACCCATGAATAGGCCAGTGCCATGTTTTATCTACCGCTCTGGAATAGGCTACATGGCTTACAGTGGAGAATGGAATTCCTCAAGGAAGTGTAATCAGTCCCATCTTATATAATTTAATGATTAAACTGCTTAACTCTCAAAAAGAATTTCAAGTTTTTGCCTGAAATTGCACTGTGCCTATTTACAAGGGCATTGTTCCCACCTCTTCTGGGGCCTACCATCAAATGTTGGACCTCTATAGAAAGCTGAGACCTCTAGTTTTCGTAGGAAACAGTCAAAATAAATGTGTGATGTACTCACAAAGAGTTACAGAGGCTAGAATATAGTTTTTTCTTTCTGTCGGATTACAAGCATCTCTGAACTGACCACATTTCAGCCCTCTAGGTCTCTTGATATCCCTTAGAAACACAACTGAGCCCTAGCACCAGGTCTTGTGAAGTTGTGTGCAAAAGTAGATCAATATAGAATGAAAATATGAGTGCTTTAGACTATTATTTGCCAAGGTTTGCCCATGCGTTTTGTAAAATGCCTATGGATACTCCCCATAGGACTTTTTGTTATCCAAAATGCATACTGACAATCAAATGCTTACTGCACATGAACCCCTTTGTGTAGAAGCATAATCCTGGTCTCAAATGAAAGGTAACACTTTGAGTTTTCATGCTTGAAATTTGGATTATACTTCAGGGGTTCTGATATGGAATGACTACACTAAATATGGAATGATTACAAAAATGTCTATTTTTGCATTTACTTTGTTGGTTCAATGAGTGTGTATAAGATAGACTATACATCTGTACAACTAATATTGGATAACACAACATGAAGATTCAATTTCTATGGATTCTTGTGAATATTTCAGTACCCAATATGTTGCATCTACTTCTTGTGCTGCAGCTACACTGCAGCCAGAAGTCAGGATAGCACCAAAAGCGGAAGGGGGGGAGGGGGGCATTTTGGATCAAATTTAATTGAGACATAATAAGATTAATCTGAGAATGTAAAACACCATACAGATTGTACATGAAAAAAGTTGTCATTTTTGGATTCCCAAGAGTCAAAGCTTTGAAATGGTGTATAACATTACTATGCTAGCAATATGGTGCATACAATTGATTTAGAATGTTGGGGGGAGGTGGGGGCAGGGGGGTAACCGTCCCGCCGGTGGGACACTGAAAATTATGTGGTTTTAATGATATATTGATAAAACTAGGAAAAGGAAGTGATGGATTACTGTATGCAGATGATGCGGTAATATGGAAAAGAGGCAGAAATATATATAGCCTAACAACAATCATGGCAAAGAAAATTCAAATATTAGAGCAATGGGGAGTTGATTGGGGATTCAAATTTTCTATTGAAAAATCAAATGTTATGTACTTTACTATGGCTGAGGACCACCATTTATTTATGTATAATCAAATTTTGAAAAGAGTTGTGAAATTTAAATACCTAGGAGTTTGGATGGATGAAAAACAGACATGGAAATATCATGTGCATTACGTCGAAACCAAATGCAAAAAAGTCCTGAACTTGATGAGGATGATTACTGGACATAACTGGGGTGCAGATAAGCAATCTTTAATGGATATTTATATAGCATTAATAAGGTCAATTATAGATTATGGAAGTCTAGTATATAGCACAGCATGTTAAACTGATTTAACAAAGTTCGACAGAATTCAGTTTAGAGCATTAACAATGGCCATAGGTGCTATCAAAACAACTCCAACAAGTGCTATTCGGGTAGAGAAGCTCCACTTACTTTAAGAAACACTAAGCTGGCTTTGACATATAGGGTACGACTGATGGGGGATAGTAATAATCCAGCAGCATCAGTACTGAATGATTGTTGGGAGTATCAAACAAAGGCTAAAGCACATAAATAAATTAGCATAGCAGTATGGTATTAAAGATTTAGAATATAGTCCTGCAAATAGCTCTGAGTGAAGTCCCTCCCTGGATGCTACCAATTCCAGAGGTTAATATAGAAATACTGAAAGAAAAGAGGGAATACCCTGATGATCAGAGTTTTGCATATTATAGTAAAATATATCTATCCTCTTCATTTTATGGTTTTATTAAAATTTTCACTGATGAATCAAAAGACCAAAATGGTCATTGTGGAATAGGAATTTACATTCCTGAATTTAAAAAAGGACTGAAGTACAGATTGAATAATTACCTCTCAGTATACACAATAGAAATGAACAGCTCTAAGGTGGATAGAGGAGATAAAACCATCTCTCTAATATGCTCTGATTCAATGGCTGTACTGCAGAGGTTTGAAAGTGGTGATTCAGTCAGAGAAGACCTACTGATTGAAGTTAGAAATATATTATTAAGTATTAGAAGCCTAGGATTAATGGTTCAGTTTTGTTGGGTTCCAGCACATATTGGAATTAGAGGAAATGAAAAGGCAGATGGATTAGCCAAAAAGGCACTAAAAAATAAAGAAATAGAAATCAATGTTCCAATAGGGAAAGGAGAAGCAACAGGAATGGGACGCTGAACCTAAGGCTAGACACTATTACAACAATCAGAAAAATATTGGAGGAAAAAGAATGAATATGCAAAATAGAAAAGAAGAAATAGTGTACACAAGATTAAGAATGGGACACACACTAAATTCAACACTGAAACTGATAGGAAAAAGTGATGGTTTATGTATAGAGTGCCAAACACAGGAAGATGTGGGTCATGTTTTATTTATATGTAGGAGGTACAGAGAGCAGAGACAAACATGGCAAGAATTAGATGAGAACATTGATGATATTCTTGGGTACTCTTGATGATATTCAATTATGCAAAGAGACAGAATTAGAGCCTTATTTACTTTCCTGAAAGACACTGAGTTAATGAATGAATGATTTTAAATGTTTGTTTTGTTTTGATTAGTTGTTTATTTGTTGGTTTCTGTTTTGTTATTATTTATTATCTCTAGATTTATTTTACACCTTTCTGATTGAGTAGCCAAAAGTTCCAATAGCATCACACTACACACTCCTGTACAGTAGGTGGCGGTATACAACAATTAAATGATGTAATCTGCCAATAAATGAAAGAAGAAAAAGAAGGCTACATGGCACTTTACCTATGGTCACCTTACACAAACAACTTTGATAAGGTTTGGGAAAGATTCTTGAAAGATTGTAGTCTTTTAACTAATACCCCCCATTCAAGCTTTACTGAAAAGACATAACCACTACATAGCCTACACAAGTAATTTCACCTATTCATGGGTTTTCATCAGGTCCCTTTCTACAAGTGTATTAATCAAGCACCATGCAGTCTGCATTCATAATCTAAGTGTTTGATTTTATACACCTGTGGAAAGGGACCCGATGAAACCCATGAATACAAGGTCTAAACCAGGGGTGTCAAACTCATATTAGGTAGTGGGCCTGATTTGCTGGAATGAGACCTCGTGGTGGGCCGTCATTGTTATGGTCAGTATCATCATTATCACTTTCTGCATGGGTATCAGAGTGTTGACCAAACAAGTACACAACTAGATGTACCGCATAGCGGTACAAAATATGACCGCCGCTCAGTCCTGTACATCCGTTCCGCGAAAATAAATCACACTTCAATTTGTCTCCATATTTTACTCCATCCCCCACTCTTGAAACTTTTGTGTATGCTTGTTTGGCATGCCTGAGTGTGTGTGGGCGGCTGCACAGAAAGTACCCTACTGGTGCTGAAAAGGTGAATAGATTGTAGAATAGCCAAAGAAGATGTAGAATTGTTATAAAACCTTTAAAATCTCTAAACAATCACAAGTAGGGCAGTTCATCACAGTTCATCCATTGCAACTGGATTGATGAAAGGTCACTTACACCTGTAGGCTACATTGTATTTGGGAAAAGCAAAAGGTATCAGCATAATGTTATTTATTTATTTATTTTTATGTATTTATAAACAAAAAACATCTCTGTCAGTTCCATGCCGTTTTCAACAGCTATCAAAAACAAAGGTCATTTTTGGATGGATGGATTTTTGTGAATGTTTCTTCTTCTACATAAGATTTTAGTCATCTTTAGTTCATGTAATACTTTATTGTCAATGCACAAATTAAGTAACAGTAGTCTGAAACGTTATTGTTAATGCACAAATTAAGTAACAGTAGCCTAGTCTGAAACGAAATGCTGTTTTACATCTAACCAGTGGTGCAAATAACTGACATGTCCAAATGGGCCTTGATGAAATGCGCCGCTAGACTGTTCATACACATTTTAACGGGCCAAAGTTGAAAAGCTTTTGTCCGTTATTGTTAGTGCAAATATAGGCTGATTCATGTTCCCTTGCATTGTTTAACTGAGGTCCATGGCTAGTCTGGCTTTCATCAGACCAAGCTCAATCTTTTAAGAAATCAAAAAAAATAAATGGCGGGCATATCAGGCTGGGTTCACCCAGCCTAGTCCATAGGCACCGATATTGTTTAATTTTCCGATTGAGATATACACGCTCTGGCTATTCTAAATGCAAAATGCATCAGGGAGTTATGACAAAACGGTAACTAACAAACTAGATCCTAATAGAAAGTTGTTAGCTTCCCTAAGCTACAGGTAGGATTATAAGGTAGGCCTATTGACAACATAAATTGTCAATAGGCTATGCTGGCGACACAAATAAAATCTCCTTTGGAAACCAATGGCTTCGCCTTTACAGTATCAAGCGGACTTAAACTGTCATATATTGGCGAAAAGTTGTAATAACATTCACGCAGCTCCATGAGTCAAGGAAAGCGAATGAAGTAGCCACTTCTAAATGGGACCCACTACACAGTAGCTTAAGGTGTTTTGCTAAAGCAGCCATAATGAAATGAAGGTGTCATTGTTTGGATACTTCACACACACGCGTGCTTTTTAATTTCACAGACTACAACTACCAAGCTGTAATCAAAGCACATCGATTCCCCTCTCACACCCTGCACGCACTTAAAACAAAATAAACAGGCGCCTCAGTCTCACGCATGTATAGGCAAAACTGTATCAGACCGGTGTAACGTTGGTAAATCTTCCATTGCACAGAATGATTTTGTAGCACGTGCAATAAATGACAGTCGAAAAGATACAAACAGTGCTGCTATCAATTTGCTTGGTATAACCGCATTTATAGTTTTCTACAAATGCAATCAATCAAATGCCTCCATCACTCAAACCAACTTAACGGTAACATTACCTAGGTCCTTATTGATATTACAAGATTAAAGTACCTGCAGTAAAAACCAAGCATGTCCGAGAAACATCCTTAGATTTATTTCGCTTCAAGAAGAAATGGGAATTACACTTCATGTGAACATCGCCCTATCCTTATTAGATGTTCGCTGCAGTAAATTACAGTCCTTGTATGAAGCGCCCATTGTTTTTCCAACCCACTTTTAACTTCCAACAAAATTACGCCTCACTGCAACGATGCGCCATCTAGTGGACAAACGACTACTTCGCCAATACTGAAAATGCAGCCATGATGATGATGATGAATATTTATTTTGGCTTTCTTTTAATCCTACTGATTTTCATTTTTTTTTTTTACGGGGGCAAATCACAAATGAGCGATTATGAGCCAGGTTGATGTGGGCCCTTGAGACCAACATACCATAAAAGATTCACAGAGAACTGTGTCTGCCCTACCCTCCTTTCGGGGTCCAGTCCAGCGGGGGCTGCAGATGAAAACGAAAAAATGACGGTTCCATGCTATCCATGTGGGGGTACATGCTCACCAAGTTTTGTGTACCCCGGTCTTTCAGTGTCCGGGAATCCTTGTTGGTGCACGCCACTAAATGTACACATAAATTATTTTATTGTAAGGCCCCCATGAACGAAAAGTACACAAAACTTGGCATGCATTCAGAGGGTGTCATAATGATCCTACTCTTTTAATTTCGTGCAGTTTTGACCTTGTCAGCCAGAGATATTGAGATGAAAACACCTAATTTTTGCTTTTTTAATTTTTAACTAGGTGGCGCTATACATGAAATAAGTGGTAATGGGATGGGTTGACATGCCCCCTTAAGACCAACATACAAAAAAAAAGGTGGACCTCCTAGGCCCCTACGGTTCTCGAGATATTCACAGAAAACTGTCTCCGGCCACCTACAGGCCAGTTGGTGTAGAGTAACATAAATTAATTTATTGTGTGGCCCCCATGAACGGAATTCCACAAAACTTGGCGTGCATACATAGGGTGTCATAATGATCCTACACTTCCAATTTTGTGCAGTTTTGACTATGTTAGGTCACAGATACCTTCAATTACACCACCTCATTTTTTACTTTTTTTTGTGTTTAACTAGGTGGCGCTATACATGAAATGAGTGGTTATGGAATGGGTTGACATGGCCCCTTGAGATCAACATAAAAAAAAAAAATGGTCCTCCTAAACCCTACGGTTTTCGAGATATTCACAGAAAACTGTGTCTGCCCTACCCTCCTTTCGGGGTCCAATTCAGCGGAGGGGCTACAGATCAAAACGAAAACGATGGTTCCATGCTATCCATGTGGGGTTACATGTCCACCAAGTTTCGTGTACCCGGTCTTTCAGTGTCCGGGAATCATTGACGGAAATTTGGGCATGAAAAAAGAAAAAAAAAAAAAATCTGACTAAACCTATATGACCGCCGCTTCGCTGTGCGGCGGTCATAATAATGTACTGCTGTCATATGCTGCTCTTTCTCTCTTGAAATGCCCTACTTCCATGTTAGTTTTTCTGTTTTTCCTTCCTGAGGATGGTTTGTAGTGCTAGGTTATCAATTTATCATATCATAGAGATATTGCTTATAACACATTGGTGAAGACAACTGGATGTGAATATCTTTTTTTCTAATTTTTCCTTCCTACCCAAATCATCTGGGGGGCCGTATGAAACCTGCTGGCGGGCCTGATCTGGACCCCAGGCCTTATGTTTGACACCCCTGGTCTAAACAAATGTCTGATTTTGGTTTACAGGACTTTAGACCACGTTTATACGTACCAGGGTATTCTTAAAAACGGATATTTTCCCCTCCTTCCCCGTCCGTCATGCCAAGTTTGAGGCAGCAACCAATCAGTGGCTAGGTCCTGCCTACTGGTCCCGCCTTGATGGATGACTTATATATTTATTTATTTCAAAGCACATTGGAATGTCAATGTCAATATATAGGCCTAGATATTATTTATGTAATCATTTATTTATTTCACATTTTATTTATTTATTTCAACTTTTATTTATTACATATTTAATTTATTTATTTAATTTAGTCACAAACAACATTCCATAGTTTACATGGGGTACGTTCTCTTCCAAACATGCTCTCAAGCGGAGTTGATAAAGCTTTAAAATTAAGAGACCACTGCAAATTTGAATATGACCATCAAAATACAGCAGCCATGCCATGTATCAAAACAAAATCTGTATTTTGTAATTTTGCATACACAAAAGTGTGTATGATGTACTTTCAGTTGGTGATTTGATTAAGTAGAGAACATCTGCAGCAACAGACGCTCTACCTGACAAGGCATTCCATATAACCTTATGTCAATAAAGGCTAGTTTTAAAGTAACAAATGCTCAAATAACTTTTTCTTAATGCCTCATATCCTAATTTACTTTCTTGATGTTCAGTAATAGATGTTCTACTTTGCATCAGCAACAATGACTCAATGACTAATTCAAATGAATGATAGTAAGAGGCCAGGTCTGATTTAAACCACATAGAATTTGTAAAATGTTCAGTTATTCAACACAATCACCGTTTCATCACAGTAGTTGCACAATTTAGTTTACAGCTGAAAGAAACAAACTTGTTTGTGTGCATTTGTTGTCTATTAATTTATATATGCCAATAAATTTGGATTCAGGCAGTCACATGCAACTGTAACATCCTATACACATCATTTAGTAATCACAGACTGCTTAGTGTAACATCTACAACCTATTGGTACACTGAACAAAGGATGTCTGTGGGTTCAGAGGCGGCCATCGTTACAGACCTCCATACAGCACCGACACAACTAGACAAGGGGAAGACATGACTGCTCTTAGACTACAGCTCAGCGTTTAACACCATCGTTGCCAACCAGCTAGTCACCAAACTTCTTTACCTGGGCTTTAGGAGCAGCCTGTGTGGATCAAGGATTTCCTGACAGGTTGCTCAGATAGTGAGACAGGGTCCACACCAATCCTTGGGCCATCACCTTTATTGAACAATCATGCCCCACACCCTCCAACCAGCACAGTTGCACTTGCCATGGGACTCTGTGCATTATCGTTTATATTCTCTTCGTTATTAGGTGAGTATATGAATGTGAGCATTGTTTTAGAGGCTGCACAAGCACATTTTGTTGTATGGCACTACTGCACACTGACAAGTCTAGTCTACTATGCATTTAGGAACACCTCACCCCAATTGCGACTTCTCTAAAACCTTATTTTGGAGATTAGGTGGTAAAAGGGATGCAGCCGACAAGGGTAACAAAATACCTTTAACCGTTCTCTGCAAAATTAGCACTTCTACCTAATTGCCAACCACATACTTTGGTCACACGACAAGTTCTGCATATGAAGCTTAAGCTCTGGCTTCACTACACCTCCCAGTTAATATGAGCACTGCCAGGCACAACTCCAAGACAAGGTTACAATCACACATTTATTTTACAAACAGGACTACAATTTCACAGTACAAGAAAGCCATCTTGTTACAGCAGCAGGGAGCTTCAAATCTCTTTAGCATAGACGAGTCTTCCTATGGCACCTAGAGAAAATAGAAGATCATTTTAGTAAATTTCTTCTATAGGCATATTCAAGGCAACTTTTGATAATGTTTGTTAGATCAGAGAAACCAATCAGTCACTTTACATCAGACTGGGGCGGTAATAGGCTCATCACATAACAATCTACTGCTATAACAATGTGTGCAACACCACAAACCTCTTGAAGTTGCATCTGGCCAGGAAAGCTGTTCAACACTTCAGATCCGGTCCTTCAGCATATATTTGTCTTCCTGTATGGCACCTAGAGAAAGTAGAAGTTGGTTTCAGACAATTTCTTTTATGGGCATACCATGGCATTAATAGATAGTTTTTTTTTAGATCAGAGAAACCAATCAGTCACTTTACATCAGACTGGGGCGGTAACAGGTTCATCACATCACATTCTTCAGCTATAACTTGCACATTATCACAAACCTCTTTCAGTTGCATCAGGCCAGGACAGCTGCCAAGGACTTCAAATCTGGATACACAAACAAGGCAAAACTTTTAATCAAATCATATTTAAGGGAGTAACAAGCTGTTCTGTGATTTTAAAATCAGGGAAACCAATCAGTCAGCTAAACTCAGACTGGGGCGGTAAATCTCATCATGGTTGTGTTGTGTAATGTAGTCAGAACAGAAAGATACTCACCAGCATATGGAGGAAGAGAGCCTGGAAAGTGTCTTCAGTGCAGCACGCCAGCTAAACCTGCAAAAGGACAACTCTGGTGAGTCCAAGACGTGTATTCACACAAAAAGATAAATACCCTACAGACTCAAGCCAACTGGCCACATCAGACAGTTGGTAACCCCAACAAGTCATCCCCTTGCTACCCAGGCAACTCCAGTGGGTTCACCTTTTCAGGTTCTGGAGTCAACACTGGGTGTAAGACATGTGCGAGCTTCATCATAATGACCATTAGCTCATATTTAGGCAACTACAGGCCTACAAATGCACAAACTCACCATGAGGACACTGGGGAGGAGGCCCAAGGAACCATTCTGCTAAACCGATTAAAAAAAGGATAGACATTAGTTTGAGTGTTAAATTAAGTCACTGGACCATGTTGCATTCCTTCATCAGGGAATTGACTAACTGTGCAAGCATCAGTTTCAAAAAAAATTCTCAACAGGATTTCAGACGAACGAGATTCCAAATTAAATCATCATAACTTGCAGTTTAGTATTACCCTTGTATCTGGCTAAAAGGATGTTCACACATTTAACATGGTCACATACCTCATTCTGAGGACTGCTTCCATCTGTGCAGAGTTGGGCCTCTGAAAAGAGAAAACACCCTCAACCATGTGTCTAGGCACTAAAAATAATAGAATCCACAAAACGTTTGCAAGAATCAGTTAATTAGTTCTCAACTTGAGCTTCAGACGAACGAGACTTCTTGAACGCATCATATATCTTGCAATGTTAAGCTCATCTGGCCAAAACCAAGGTTTGACTTCAACAACAAAAAGTTGATCTACTACTTGAGCATACTGTGAGTTTCACACAAAAAATAAAAACCAACCATGTCTGAAAGGCTGATGTGGTCTTCACATGCCTCAATGGCAGAAGCTGTGCTGTAGGATACAAAAGGTCAAGTAATGAGCATATGTATACAAAAGGCAGTTAAGAAGTTCCATTTGGACTTGTTTCTCAGTAGTTCGTTACTTTTCACATTAGTTCAAAGTGAGCTAAGTATATTCGTCACAGAAATTTGAACATGCATCACTTAAGCATACCGTGGACTTGACACAATGAAAAAACTAACCATGTCAGCAAGCCTCATGATGTGGTCTTCACACAACTCAAATGGCAGAAGCTATGCTGGTGGACACAAAATGGTGAAGTAATAAATACATGTATACAAAAGGCGTTGTAGAAATTCCATTTAGATTAGTTTCTCAGTAGTTCATTCCTTTTCACATTGGTTCAAAGTGAGCTAAGTATATTCATCACAGAAACTCAAGTCTACAGAAACTCTACAAAAAAGGTGCAACTTACATTAGTTCAGATGGCATCCTCAGGTTAGACCTTAAACCTGGAATATGAGAAAACTGTTTACATTAAACACATTAAGGTAGTTCCATGCAGTGAAATGTATTTCACTGATCAGTGCTTTGGTGACTTGTATGCCATCCGACAGATGTCGTCCAGAAGTATAATGGGTAGAACCCAATTCATCCTCTCAGATACCAGGAACACACACCAAATTAAGGCAGGCACACTCACCACCTTCAGACGTGTGGTCCAATTCCACATGGAGCCATGTTCAATCCTACAGCAAGGGGAAGGAGGTACATTAGTCAAGGCTCCTGATATCCAAAAAACAATCTCAAGCACCACATCTGATCAGACTTTGGTGACTAGACTGCCATGGTACATGATTATGTAGTCCAGAAAATTATGGGACGAACCCATTTAATCATCTCAGAAAGCAGATATGATTAGGGCGACACACAAGGAACACAAACTAGCTTACCGTTAAGATCTAAGCCTCTGCAAAGCCCACGACCTGAAAAAGAAACCATCCGTTGTGTGAACCAGGGTACCCATGATGCGCACATCTCTGCCATGAGGCAGGAGTGTCAGAAGAAAGGCTGGCATCAATGAAGTCAGACATATGCTTGTCAATCTAAATTCATCACTTTACACTCAAATTAACACGTGGCACTTAGTTAAAAAATACATTTTAATAAGATACGTACTTTCCAACCACAGGACTTGTGAACTGTACAAACTGCTGGCAGCCATCACACCTGTAAGGAAGGGGGAGGATTAGAAATAAACAAACTGGACATGTAAAGTACTTCAGTCAGAGTAATCAAGTATTAAGTCAGACATATGATTTAATATATTGATAGACAAGCATATCAATTTCTACTGCATGTTGTGAAAAGTGAAAGGCCAAAGATCTCACCTTTGCACAGCCTTGGTAAAGGGTGCCCTCTAGAAGGGAAGAGATTAAAAGGTTAAGAAATGCACCCCCTAATGACACTATGCAGTGAAGTGATCAGGTCAATGGCAGACACTCAGATCCAATGTAAGTTCTTCAAAAAAGAAATTCAGCAAGAGAGAGTTCCAGAGTGATCATCATTGAGACACTATGGCGTCCAAGGAAATAAAAAGCCTTCAAATTACAACGTCAAAATAGCTTACCTCTTGCATGCGTGCAATCGCAGTATTTAATGGACACACCTAGGAAAGATCAGACATCAGGTCAGTTAAAACGCCAAGAGGCATACACATGCTAAAAAGACTTCACGTTTGCACGTGGTCAGAGGTGCTCATCTTGAGGCTCCTGAATAATCTCCCATCAGAAAATAAAAAGGTGCAATCACTTTCATTCAGTACAGGTCTGTGAAATTTTCATCATTGAGAGCTATTCGACCTCAGAGCCACATTGATAATGTTCAGAATTTGTTGCCATAAAAATAAATAATATCATGCTAGATTCATTCACATATGCATGAAATACTGCAATGTGAGTGTTTGCTGCACAAACTCATACATTATAATTCGGATGATTTAAGATGTCTTAACACGGCTCGGATTCACAGGGCGAGAGCAGTTAGCTAACATTAGCCCGCTAGCCAACTTGTTTCAAGTAACAAACTAAAAAGAAGCGCAAAAATACAAACCATTTAGGTATTTTCAACAGATCGGCAAATGAGTCAACACTAGAAGTAAAAGCAGATTGCATTTTGGCGTATTATCACCAGTTGTTCAGCAGAAGACGAGGAAGTGTTGAGCAGAGAACTTACCCTGAAAGTGTGTCGATTCAAAATGAACGAACGACGCGTGAACTTTCTTTTTATAGCTGACATCGGTAGACCAACGACTATAAGTCTTACTGCCACCGTCTGGAAGGGAGTATGAAATGTGAAAAAAGACCAAGTGAAAAGACTAATCTGGGAAGGGAGCCCAAAATGGATCAGCGTGGAGGGCCGCGGGCCAAAACTAAATGTTTAAGTCTTGGACCATTCAATTGAAATGTATTGCATATTTGTGTAAAATTAACATTGTATAAAGCTAGACTGATTTTTAAGAAATAAAAAACTCTAGGCCTACTCTTAACTGCTTGTCTTTGTATGGTCTTTACAGTAGGCCTAGCCTACTTTACTTTTATTAATATCATGAAATGATTGAACATCCATATACATGTTTTAAGGAGTAGAAATATACATTGTATCTGAAGCAATCAAAATCTTTGAAGAAAAGCACATGGAGCAATTATGTGTTGAATATATTTGCATCAATATTGAATCAATATTTATTTTCAATTTATAAATTCATAATTAATAGAACACAACATGCCCCTATGTGACAAATTGACACATTCTTCTGAACAATCTTTTTTTCAGGTATGGAAACATATTTAAATGGAAAACATATATTTTTAAAAACTTTTTGTGAACGTTTTCACAAAATGTGTTTCCATACATTTGAAGTTTAAGACATATTAAGGAATAATACAATAAATATTCATTCAATGAATGCATTAAGACATAAGTCATTAACAAAATATTAATACAAATGTAAATGTAGGCCTAAATAGGCCTAAAAGATTTCTTGGCTAAGCATACAAGGCATTTGGTCTCTGCATTTATCCCATCCGTGAAATAGTGAACACACAGAGCACACAGTGAACACACAGTGAGGTGAAGCACACTAATTCGGAACAGTAAGCTGCCTTGCTACAGCCGCACTCGGGGAGCAGTGATGGGGTTAAGTGCCTTGCTCAAGGGCACTTCAGCCGTCCCTACTGGTCAGGGATCGAACCGGCAAATGCTCTGGTTACAAGCCTGAAGCCCAGGCCACGACTGCCCCCCAAATTTCATTGAGCAATTTGGGGGGCAGTCGTGGCCTACTGGTTAGTGCCAAAGACAAAATCAAGCCCTCAATTGGTACTATTATGGAGGGTAGGTCTATACTTTTCATCTAACAAAAGCAACGGCCAAAGTATAATTTGTAAACATGGTAAAATTAATTTGTGAAATGAAAAATTCAATAAAATACAATTATCTTCAAAAAAGATCAAGATTTAAGTGATAGGCTAGTTTCGCGGCTTACTCATAAACTTTAAGGTTTTAGAGTCTCTTATTCCCGAACATCCATTTGATAAGCCTATACACTAGCCTATTTGCCCTGGAGGAGCATTTTTCCAGTCTTGGATGTCTTTACAAACCTATACCATGTTCCCATGCTTGCTACTGGAAGATGTTTCATACTAACTGCTTTTCTACAGGATTACTTTGTTGAAGTAACAATTACAGCAAGCGTTGAGCAATGATGAAGATAAACATTTAGGCAACTGGTTTTAACACCGGTAATCTTCAAGCTCATTTTGCAAGCACATTAGTCATTCCTAGCTGTACAGTGTAGGCCTACCCTGTGAAATGAAAAGCTTGTACAACACATTGTCAATATTGCCAAAACACACCAATTAGCTATAAGGTCAATCAGTGGTGATTGTGTTCAAGTTCAAATTTATTTATATAGCACATCATCATACACAAAATAGTCATTCAATGTGCTTTACATTTTATGCATAGGACACTATATCAATTAATGATGATGACAATAAGAAATATATAAACAGCAAAGACAAATGAATTAAATAAAAACAAACCAAAATATATACTTAAATAAAATAAAAACAAAATGAAATAGATGCAGCAACAAAACAATAATTGTATAACTCCCATACTGAAAGTCAACAGATTAATAAAAGGCAATAGAAAATAATTCAGTATTTAATATCTTTTTTAAACCAGCTACTGTTTGGGCAGTTTTGATCTCCACTGGGAGCTGGTTCTAGCTGTCGTAACGGCTAAATGCCAGTTCACCCCATGTTGCCTCTGGACACTACAGCTGACCAGTTCAGATCTAAGGTTTATATTGAGCTACCAGGTTTATACTGCATCAAGCTAATTTGACAGATATGACAGGTGGGGCGCAAGTTTTTTTGTGCCTAATGCCTTTCTTTGACAAGGAAGATCATAGATTCAAACTAAAATAGCCACACACAAACATTGGAGTCATAAACAGACCGACATACGACTTAAAACATCAGATCCTGCGGATCAAGACGGGAAAAACCTGGAACCAAAATGCAAAACTAATATTTTACCATTATCTTTTTGCTGGGGTGATGGGGTCAGGTGAGGCTTTACAATTCCTGCACTTCCAAAGTAGGGAATGACAGAAAAAGTTTCAAAACCACTGAGCGAACATGTCTGCAATATATTGAGTCCAAGCCTATAAGGGTCATCTAGACAATTAGTATGTTGAGGTGCAAGTTAGAGTGTTGGTCAGTTTTTTACTTTTCACTTGTTTTAAACCAAATCTTGTTACTGCATCTTTAAGCCACAACACTATAAAAATCACTCAAATTAAATTCAACAAGGTGGCTTAAAATGTTTTATTTGCCTTCAGAGAATAGCATTTTTAAAAACTCAAACCGTTCTCCACTGCACAGCCTTTCAAAACAGTCTGTTGTGTCAAATCATATAGGAAAGCAACAAAATGGAATGGGTGAGCTGAAAGAAAACAAAGCTCAAGATGTAGTGTGGAGAAGAAAATAAACAAACAAAACACATCCTAAAGACAAGGTTCTCAGATAGAATCACTACCTCTAATGAGGTTAGCCACTTCCATACAAGAGCTGCTATATTTACACATCAAAAACCCTTCAACCATTTAATTAAGATCAAGAGACACATTCAAAGAGAATTACAATGCTGAACAATAAATGATCATATATAACTTATTTTCTTAAAATGGTTTGCTTGATCTGAGTCATATATTAAAACCTATTTAATACACAGTATAGTTTTACACAGTATGGATGAAATAAAAATAAAAAAAATAAAAGAAAAAGAGTTTTCCCCATTATTTCCGATTTGAAAGTCCCATTTCAAAGCAACTTCATTGGGAAGATCCTAACTAAATTTGGAGAGGACAAATGGGGTGGGGGACACCTAAAAAGCTTTAAGCTCACCAAGTCCAAACTGCTATATCAATATCTCTTGTGTCAATCCTGAGCCCTTCAGAACATTCTTAATGTGTTTATAATGAACTAGGTTCATCGTTTTGTTACGTTCATTTGTGATTGAGTAGCTGACATCATGTCACTTACACTGAAGGTGAGGTGGTCTGTTGCTTCTGAAATCAAAGTAACAAACGACGACAACAACAAAAACATGTGCAACCCAAATATGTGCAAGTAACAAAAACGATCTACTCTAAGGTACAAGCTCTATGCAGTTTGATTGCTTTCCAGCCTTGGTGTTGCTAAGACATCCAGTTTTGTCATAGTTGATCTACATACGCAAATGCAGGCGCTCATTTTAGTTCTAAAGCAGTTTCAGCAGATGTCTAGAGTACATTTGTTTGTTGTTGTACGTGTATCTTTTTAAAGCTGAGCAAGGGTGTTTTCGCAAATGAAAATGAAGTCCATACAATTGCTTCAAAAAAAGGGCAAGGTTCCCAGCAGCACAAGTTGATCCAACACGATCCCTCATGCTTTGCCGTTCCCTCTAGTGGCCAGATGAGGCAACTGCAGGCTTAAGTCTGAAGAGTGCTGTCCTCTTTGCTGAAGGGTTGCGTGGATCCAGGCTTCACCCATGACAGGCCGGACACCTGTAGGCCCTTGTGGTGATCCTCAGGTCGTCTCTATAGAGACACAAAACACATCAGTGACTCACACCCCACCCGCCTACCCCAAATAAGACAAGCACTCTCATGCTCTGGAACTACTGGTCATCTTGAAGACCCTTGAGGGTTGCACTCTGAAACATGCAGGCAAAGACGTGCACTTCCGCTTGGTCACGAGGAGGAAACATGCAAGCATGCACTCAAAACAAACGTATTGTGTTTTCACAGACGGCGTGTAGGAAATGTATGAAAATGTTTTACTTTTTCGGCAGGGTGGTGCATCGTGAGCACTCACTTTATGTGTGAACATCCTCTCCTTCGCCTCCTCGTGGACTGTTGGGTTCCATGGGGAGAAACTAAAACACAGAATGATTTTGAGAAAAGTTTACATTGATGGTAGTGTCCAGATGGCAAGAGTCAACAATAATTTAAACAACAACTTTATATAGACCCTTTCAACAAGAAAAACAAAAACAATGCTTGAACGTTCTATTTTGTTCCCAATCTACTTCTGCTTCATTAAGATAAACATATGGAACGTTAAAACGGAAGCCTTGTGGGAACTACTACTGGAACTCTTGAAACAGTCAATACATGCAAATACTTATGCGTATGACACAATTCATCCAAACCCATTTTGGTCAAAATTTAAAATTGCATGCAAGAGGTTTCACTCACCTTATTGCGTAAGGATCATCGATCTTGGGCTTGTCAAAGAGGTGGCTGTTGCACAGCTTTACGCTTTCCACCACCTTGCTTTTGAAGAGCTGCACATCCTTGTCATACCTGAGCACAAAAACAGACGCAATGAGTCACACGCACCAGTGGCATCCACAGCCTCCATGGCCCAGTGAAAGAGGCCTTTCACAGTAAGTCGGAAGCAGCTACAGCGTGTGCATGTGAGAGAATCACACCCCAGACATCTGCCCGAGCGGAGCTTTCTGATCTAATTTAATCCAGAGTGGTTCATTACTGTACGTCTCCTTTGACCTTTGTTAGAATGGCTTGCTACAACGTCATGTTGGATTTTATGTAGAGAATATCAGTGCTTGACATAAAATTAAGGTCCTGTAGTCACTTTGTGAATAAAATTGCACATGGTCTTCTCATAAATATGCATTCTGGAAATGCTTTGTGTTTCAAAACAATGTGAGAATACAGAAATAGAGGACTCCATGCGTAATTTCTATTATGAAACAAAAGCGCAGCTGCTTCAGTACAGGTTCACTCTAGACCCATTTTCCAGCATGAGAAAACCCCGCTGTAAAGGACCATCTGAGGGACTGTGCTGTTCCCATGGGTTGCCCTCTGGGTTTCAGAACTGAAAATGGAACATCTCTACAAATTGCAGACAGAAATAGCACAGCTACATCACTTCAGATCAAAAAAGACCCTGCAAGTTAACTATTTTCATAAGCAATGAAATCACACCATTCATAATCCATATGTGTGTAATAAATAAATAAATAAATAAATAAATCAAACAAACAACAAAAAAACACATATCCGTATGATGTGCGGAAATATATTAATTGATGGGGACAAACCATTTGTGTTGATTCCAAGTAGGTCACATCAGAGGCAACTAAATAAACCCTGGATAAACATATCAATACAGGCTCAGTATACAGTCAATAGAGCTAACGGGAGTGGAATAGCCAAAGGCCAAATACAGGACATGCCAGCTGAAGCCCTGGGTGCCCACGTGGGGGGAGAGGGAGGAAGAGGAACTCACAGAACGGCGGCTTCTGGGTTAAGCGGCTCCATGGTGTTGATCTTGTAGAAGACTGTGCGTGCATACATCAGGACCTGCCAAATGTGGTTGTGATTGCGCCTGTGGGAAGAAAGAAAAATAGCAAGACGTTTTTTTTAAAAGTGCCGAGGCAACAGCAGCCAAGGGAAACACTACTAACAACCAAGCATGTTGGTAAATAGGCCTAGGCTCTCAACTCTGTCCAAGTCAAAGTGAGAGATTGGAGCTTTCAGATCTGAAGGACTGCACAGTCTGAGCCAATATAAAGCACTGGGCATTAAGGCAGAAAACATGTTTTGTTGAGTCCCCTCACTTGAATTGTAGCCGTCTGCCCACTGGCAGTACTGCCAGCTGAAAGTGCCGGACACCAGAGAAGATGGCCACGCACTCTCAAGTTAGCACAGTGCCCTTTGGACTTGAGCTACCACAGTGAAATCAAGTCAGCATTTTATGGACTTCCCACATGCACAGTCATGAATTCATAGTGCTCTGTGTTAGAAGAGCTTGCCATCTGAATTAACACAGGGGTGTCATTTTCTTAAGGAGCAAGTTGGCAAATCATTGTCCTAAATGGGTCCCTCAGAGTAGATAGATCACAATATAGTAGTCGGGATAGCCTATAGTGGAGTAGTATAGTGATGGGCAAATGAAGCTTTGGTGAACCACTAAACCACAGCAGTGTGAAGCTAGCAACACTAATGAAAAAATCCAATATGGCTGCCACATGTAGATTTTTCAACATAAAAGTCCTTACCCAAACCAGTATATGTAACCAAAAATATTGGTTTGCTAAGGACTTTTATGTTGAAAAAAATGTATGTGTAGCGGCCATCTTTTTGCTTTTCAGCTAGTGTCGCTAGGTTCACACTGCTTCATTTGGCCATCACTAGAGTAGTACATCACAACACTGACCATAAAAGTATGGAGTGCATGGGATGGGCTGGGTGTAAAGCAGTGAAGCCTACCTCCATTTTGTGAATGCTCTTCGGACATCAAGCTCCCCTGATTCAGGATCCACTAGTGGATGGAAGACTGGAATATCAAACACCACCCTCTATCGAAAACAAAAGGAGAAGCCTTGAGGAAAACAGCATTAACCCCAAATTCAAACTCAGACATTTTTTTGTGTTTCTTGGGCAGATACCAGTATTACCAACTGATAACTAACTAACTAATCTATTCAATCTAACCTTACAAAGTAGTTGCACAAATGCATTACTGTAGTTTCAGGTCAACATGCATGATTTATTTTGTTGATATTAACCAAAGCAAGTCATGTATTGCAATAAATATGGATTGCAATACTTGTTGAAAGGAAAGTAAACACCATAAAAACTAACAGTAAATAAAACTGAAGGCTAAGCCATCATCAAAGCTTTTGCTCACAAAACAGACATCGAAATTTCATCACATATTCGATGTTCCTGTCCCTGACAGTAGGATTAAGGCATGATCATGTCCTCACTCCTGCAGCACCCTGAGAATCTGAGCAGTCAACATATGAACTTAATAACTAGTTGCAAATGCTCCGTGAAGCCCCATGCCCCAGTGATAGAGCCATAAGCCACCTCCCCAGTCATGTTCTCATTATGGGGAATCTGCCCTAGGGTGAAGCAGTAAAATGTGACATTTCACATCAGCATTCCCACAGTGCAGTTAGTTAGCAGCATGTCATGTAATGATTCACAGTAGGACAGTCACACAGAGAGGACTGAACGGAGTACCAATCTGCTTGGCTTCAGTGGCACAAGTCTCTATACACCCATCTCACTTTCACTTGCTCAGCGTTAACATAACATCTACTGTACTTGATGGTGCTCGACACTAAACAGGATGCAAGTCCACAAATCGGTGAAAACAATCTGGTGCATTTATCAGGCAAGCCACGCCTGGTTTGAGCACAAACACATTCTTTCGTAATTATTACGCGCTGTATATTATTGCCCGGTTTCCTGTACGTGGATTAAGCCTCGTCCTAGACTAACAGAACTTTGATGAAGATCTCCACTGAAAATAAGCATTTGGGCTAACATTAGGCCTCATCCATATGTTATGGGAAACTGGCCCTATGAGTAAACAGTCATGTCTGCAGCTGCAGCATGACCCAGAACAAGAGACACAGACCAGCATGATCATGCAGGCCACCATTCCAAAAGGGCTTTAGTATGTGTTGACTAGGCAGACAAACAAACAAATTAAACATTACAGTGCAGACCATTAAAAAGAGAGAGGTCTAAGGACTTTTAAATAACCCTTTGCCAAAGGCTGATAATGTGAGACTTAAATGCTACAGCACCACACACCAAATTCCATGGAAAAAAACAGAGAGATATAATGAAGGGGAAAATGAGCTGGACAGAATTAAAACCACCAACATTTTAATCAACAGTGTTGATTGATGTGCTCCATGCGGTTTAATGAGGTTACTTACTGGGCAGTCTCCATCAGGGTAGTTATCAGGGATGTAGACGGTGAACTTAAAAACTCCATCTTGGTACAATCCATGCCTGATGAATATGACACCAAACCACACTGGAAAAGAATAGGAGCAGTCAGTCACCTCTAACAAATATATAAATCAGTCCTTTTTAATAACATTTAAAGCATGATTGCACAGGATTTGTCCTTACTCAAGGCTGATCTGTAGGAAGGCTGCACATAAATGCCTGGAAGTTTCTGCTTGATCACAAGTGTGCTACAAGAAAAAGTAAGCAGGAAACAATTACGATAAAACCACCACACCCAAATGCAGCAGCTGGACACAAGAGCTTTAGTGGGAGTAGACTGTCTGATCTCTGAACCGTCTGGTCAACGGTGAGCAAGGTCATTCAAGGGCGAGTGTACTCACAACTCTGCCAGTAACGAGTACTCCAGGTAGAAAGGCCCGTAGGAGGCATGCGTGCCGTTGGCAGACTGCGCGGAGGTGGCCGGGGATGGGGGCTTCGTGACGGGGACTGTGTTCTTGGGGATGGAGGGGAGCTGCTTCTTTCCAAACGGAGGCCGGGCCGGGCTGGCTCTGTGCTCTCCCTGCCCACTCTGCTCCTCGCTGTCGGACCTCTGCCACAACGGGGGAGATAGAACACGCAGGGTTAGGCCTCCAACTCCTATAGTACATCTGCCATACAGCTTTCTGTCAAACTCATCAGAATGTAGCAAGGCAGAGAAGAAATCTTTTGAAATTGATTCCCATGGTCTAAAAAGAGTCCCATCACCTTTACAATATGAGCTATAACAAAGGCTAGAGGTCCGTGTAATGGCCTAGACAGATTTCCTGTGTCCCTTTTTCTTTGGTTTCATTTTACTTCCTTTTTTCCATTTGTTTTACTGCATATTCAAAAACAAAGGCAACAAAATGATTTCATCTCTTCTCCAAAGTCAGCGGCTCATTTTGTGTTTGTTTTAAGCAGTAGGCCTATATTAAATTGCCCCACATTTTGACACATCTTTTTGAATTCTGCAGAAATGTTTGGATCATGGGTCTTTGTATGCATTATAGAAAAAAAATCTGTTTTTCTGTTTTTTCTTATACAAGAGAATGTCTACTGAATGATGCCAGGACCCACTCTTCCAGATGAGTTTCTGGATCAACAAACTTAGCACCGAGACTCAAGTTTGACCATCAAGCTAAACTAGCGTCAAGACTCCAGATTGAACACAAGCCTATTTCTTCAATTTGTGTGTTTATTTACTGAGGTAAGGCTGACTACTAGCAAGGCAGCAAGGCAGCGAGCCACGAGGCTGTCCGCTACTGGCCAGACGAACCAGAGGCATGTGATACCCCTTGCTCTCTGACTACGCTCTCAGATTCCAGGGGCCCGGCAGACATCTGTTTCCCTGCTCCACGGGAGGGGAGTGGAGAGAGCAGGGGAGGGCTTCAGTACCATGGGCAGGAACGTGAGGGGACAGCAGGGGACTACATACACAAAGGCTACTGTAAACGCCAGACAGAATTTAGGCTGATCATACTGTATCTCTGCAAGCACAAAGCACACAGGGAGCGGAGCAGAACAGTCACGAGGGAACAGAATCTTAAAACAGGGGGTCCCTCCAAACCCCTTGCAAATGACTAGAAAGTAGACTAAGAATAAAAGAAACGGCCTCTACCTTGATTGCTACTGTGAGTACAGTATTTTGTCAAGGAAACTATACAATGGCTCCATATGCCTTGTCTATATTCCAATGATACCCTGTATAATCCTTGTTGCAATCAATGACACTCTACCGTAAGGATGAACGGTCCTTTTACTAAACATCTACTCGTATACAAAGCACTCAATCTCCTGCAAAACTGATCTTAATCCCCAGCCCTGAGTTTGCACGTGATCTACCACTGAAGTCACATGGCACATTGCTTTACACTCCACTAATCTAAAGCGCAAATGGCATCAAGTAAACATCTGATGCTAACTAAACAAACTTTATTAATTTATCTTTTGCCAGATGTACACCTATGTCTGCTCAGGGCATTGCTGTAAATGAGCTCAATGCTCAGATAAGTTCCTGAGGTCAGGCATTGGGAAAGGTGCACTCACAAGACCTTTATACTGTCTAAGACAGAAGAAGAATAAGAGCAAACATCCACAATCTTATACAGTCCACACTTAATTCTAGGATGATAACTAGCTTGTTCTAAACATTGCCTATAATAATAAAGTATACTGTGCACATCATCTTAACCTCCACCCTCCTCTTACCTTACGACCAGTATTTGTAGACATACTCCAGAAAGGGTTCATTACTCATGGGGAAAGCGATGAGAGTCCTTGTCCTCGTCTAGCTGGAGGGGACGCTGGCTGCATAAAATCGAGAAGGTGAAAATACAGTTTGAAACTTAGTTCATACATAATACTTCACTATATAAAGTTCGCTGACACAACATTGCGCAAAATAAAAATAAAAAGTTTTATTTCGGCAGCTATTCTAAATCAATCATCTTTCAGGGGCAAGCACAGCTGTTGGCTGAGTGCTGCACTGTCATTTTTTGGCCACCAAAACAAAGATCCACGACGCATCACGAACATTTCACACCAACACATTACAAGAAGACAATGGCAGTGATTTAAAGCCAGTCTTAATTAGCGAACAGATAAAATCAAATACTAATCTGATTTGGTCAAAGTTAAAAAGCAGGCACTCCGGTTGTGCGTAACGTTACGCTTGCAATGGTAACATAGCTTGCTAGCTAGCATGCTGCACAGTAACTAGTCAGAAAATCGTAGCAGGCACCAGGTTCAAAGGCAATATGCTGACACCAGATTTAAATTAAACTATTAGTAGTACCAATTAATTTTGATATGTCGTAAGTGTAATCTTATTAATAGTCTGTGCAAAGAGGTTTAACAGTGATGTCGCCAGCTAACGCTAGCTAGAACAGCTGACATTAACGTTAAATGATTGTAGCTGACCTACCATACAGAGGAATGAAGATATCGTTTGTATTCAAAGCTGACCAGCTTTTCTTAACCGTGTGCACAATTGGTAACTGTGTCGGAGGTGTCAAACAAGCATTACATTGTAGCTCATGAACGCTTCATTTAAATTATTACTCGCAATTAATCAATGAACGCGTATTGTTTAGCTCCCAATGCTAACTTTGACTTCTGTGCTCTCTGTCTGAAGCTAATCTCTTAGAAAAATATCAGTGAACTTCATCTCACACAAGCATGCTGTGGGGCAGTACAATTGGGCAGACGATTTGTGATTGGTTCTTGTTTATGTATTCTCTAGTGTGATTTGCTCACGCCCTCAGTAGTTTAACAACCTAAACAAACAAACTAGTTTGTTAAATATTTACTTATACATATTTGCTGTCACATACTATATGATATCAGGAAACATCAACCATTCTTTGTCAGGTCAAATCGTACGCAACGTTACAGATACCCAGGGGTATGGACGATCTCGCGGACGGGAGTGGCATCTCAAAGTTTTGTAAGAACACAAGGACTAGTTAAAATATATGGACGAGACTGACCTATATAACATGTAATGTCGATACAAGCAACATTCTTTTCAATAATGTCATTTGACTTGAAAATGTTCTGCAAAAGCAAACTCACCGACTGGTTAGAGTTCCGAATCGTCTGGCATTTTTAAAGCAACATTCTTTCCACTAAGGTCCAACCCAAAGTGAATTGATTCTAAACTGCTATTGGTTTATACCTTATATCAGATTTTTTTTATTAACTCACCAAACTGTCAATCACTTAAAACCAACATAACCTTACCCCATTGGTCATAATCATAGGTCGAAGGCGGTATCTCATTGATTGTCTTGTGTTATTGGGTGTTCAGTCGAATGTAGGGGATCGCAATTCCCGCACGTGTCCTTTCCGTCATGGCACCGAAGGCGAAGAAAGAAGCTGTGCCTGCTAAGACCGAGGCTAAGTCTAAGGCCTTGAAGGCCAAGAAGGCTGTTCTCAAAGGAGTACACAGCCAAAAGAAGAAGAAAATGAGGACTAGTCCAACCTTCCGTCGCCCAAAGACCCTGCGTCTGAAAAGGCAACCCAAATACCCCAGGAAGAGCGCGCCTCGTCGCAACAAGTAAGTCCGTAATGAAATGTCGACTGACTCGGTTCGCTGGCTAATGTTAGCCAACGAGACCTGGTAGATACTATTGCCACCCATGGTTATTAGTGTGGTGCATATGATGGTTACTTGCGATCAAAGTATGATCTGCGATGATTACACTCTTTTTACACAACTGATGCACCCATTTTGTACCCGTTAGTTTTGTGAGCGTGAACGATGCTTTGACAGTAACGTTAGCTAGTTGAAGCTAGCCACGTTTGATGGCTAAATTTGATGTTGCATGAGGTTAGCAAAATGGCCTACTAGTATGCTAATGTAAACTTAGGTGGTAGCGATCCTACATTTGGTTGGCTAGTATTACTGTGGTAGACGCACTGAAAATGGCTTATTTGCTAATCTTTTGGAGTAAATCGTAGTATTATCCTGGTTTTTAAAAGTTTGGTCATAACTGGCGCGTCTTGTAACGCAAATGTTAATGTTATATGTGCGCATGGGCCTCCCCCGTCAACGTTGCCCACGTTAGCGGTTAGCTTCTGACTACTGAAACGGAAAAAAATAACCGATTCATTAAGAATCAAGTTAACAGCTGCATCTTGCATTATTAGTCAGAATGGCCAGGGTATGCTGCACTATAAGTTGGTCCGCCGATTTTAAGGAACATCAGGAAGTTAAAACAGCAGAGGTTCAGATCTTGACATTTTGGTGAAGTAACGCTAGCCAAACACTTCGTGAAGAGTTGGATGCTCGCAAATATACCACGAGGTTGGTTGTTGGAGTATAGTATATGCATTTGTTGTGGCATTTGTACATCATTAGTCTTGGGTTATGAATAATGTAAACACACTTTCACCAAGATGGTCACTGATTATCACAGAACACGTGAACCAATTAAGCAATGTGTACAGCCAGACTTAACCGAAATCGTACTTAATAGGCCATAGGGTAATAACCTCAGCAAGGATCATGGATTAAATTTACCTGAGTAATGATTGATTCTCTTTTTTCCCCCTGTATTTCTGTCGCCCCTTAGGTTGGATCACTATGCCATCATCAAATTCCCACTCACCACAGAGTCTGCCATGAAGAAGATTGAGGACAACAACACCCTGGTCTTCATCGTTGATGTTAAGGCCAATAAGCATCAGATCAAACACGCTGTCAAGAAGCTGTACGACATTGATGTGGCCAAAGTCAACACGCTCATCAGGCCTGATGGGGAGAAGAAGGCATACGTTCGTCTTGCACCAGATTATGATGCATTGGACGTTGCAAACAAAATTGGCATCATCTAAACTGCTCTTGGTGGTATATGCCGAGTGTCAAAATAAAATCTAAAAAAAAAATCTAAATCAGGCTACTTGTAATTTTTCAGTTATGTAGTGTGAAATGTTTGTTCAGTACATGTTTTATATGAAAGAATACAATACAGGTGAAACTGAATTTCACAAAGTAAAACAAAGTGGAAACTGTATTTAACTTGTTAGTCTTTATTTCAGGGTTCCCACAGGTCATGGAATTTCTGGAATATCATGGAATTTTGAAAAGTCTATTCCAGACATGGAAAGTCAGGGAATTTTATTTTGGAGGCAAAGTCATGGAATATCAGGGAATTTTGTTGTAGAGGTTTAAAATGTACTTGCCAAAATACATTAATACATATTTCCACGTATGTACATCTGGATACGTATGTACAACTGGATATTAACAGCATTTGAGTAGGCCAAATTTGTTTATTCGATATCCATTTCTTCATCACCCGCTCTAAAAGAGTTAATGATTCTTGAATGCTACACAGCTGCTCTGAAATCATCGGTCAGTATCTTGTAACAATCATATAGTAAGTCATGGAAATTCAGATTTTTCACATTTGACTTAGAGTAGGTACCTTGTTATTTAAGTGATTGTCCCGAACATAGCCTGTAAATATCTATAGACCATGTGGATGGGGGGTGACCCAGCAATGTGTCTTCCAGGCAGCGCTGCCACCGTCGACTTAAACGCAGCTCATCCTAACCCTAACCATAGCGTCTTCCTGGCAGCACTACCTTGAAAACAACGTTGGGGGCATAAAACACCCAGGGACCATCATTCTGACTAAGGAAGCATCCCCAGGACCACTAATGAATAGAAATACTGATTCCCACTGTGAAACTACATGACTGAATCCTTTGTCAGGGACCACCAGCAATGTCGTCATTGACCACTGGTTGAAAGCCCTTGCATATAGGCCATGCTGGAAGGCTAATCGATTTCTGATACCACTGGGAATTTGTCAGAGGATTACTCCCATGCTGAAGCCTGGCAAAGTCATTCTGTCATTTGTGGGGGGAAAAAACAAAAAGTGATAGGAATGCTCCAAGTTAATCATGCATTACTTTTTTGTCCAGTGACTAAAATAAACCGAATAAAAGTCTGTTTAAAGTAGTTGAATAGCCTACATAATAGACTAAATAGTTACAAAAAATAACAATAGCAAATTGTCATAAACATAAACAGACTAAGGAGAAATAACTAGATACAAAATCTACACTACCATACTATTATGATTATTCCAGTGTGTGGATATATTGAATAGTCAGGGAAACTACTGTACTTCATCAGGGGATAACCATGTGTTACTTCAGGACAAAATGCCTAAACGTACTTTTCTGTGTTGGATTTAGACGTATTACTGCTATACTTCTGGGAGATCTGAGCTATATTTTTAGGGTCTCACAAACATTTATGTTGGTCTAGGTATTGTTCTGTATTCCCACAATGGCTCAGTGCATTGCTGAATGATAATTGATTGATCTCTTGACAGTTTTGCTTAATTGTTATTTTAAGAAACAAAAAAATCTAATTTAATGCTCCACTGATTAACCTAATTGGGGGAAGTGACATTGTCCAAGTTTGAAAGAAGAAACTTAATTATTGACTTAATTATTGCTTCATTATCTGATTCTATTTTGTTTCCTTTACACTTCATTGATAAAGTTAATTAGCGTCCAGTTTCTTAATGGATCAGTCAACAATGCAAGGTCATGGACTTCCCATGGCATATACAAATCAAAAAGTCCATTAACACAAATGGGTTCATATCTGTTTGAGTTCAACTGCTATTTGCAAATGGCCTGACACAGAAACTTACCCGATGTTTATGCCCTCCACCCCATCTGGCCCAGACAGAGAGCACATTAGGAGAGGTGAGGTCTGTGACCACAATTAGTCCATAACAAAAACAAGCGAAAGGTCCTGATGTTATTAGGAAGTGTTACCATGAGCCATTATGGGAAAAGAAACCAAGACAATTGACTTTGATATTTAGTTCTTATGATTTTAATGTTTGTGTTTAGGCTACTCCCTATTTTCCCTCATTTAATTCAATGAAAACATAGCAAAAGATCATTGGCACATGGTGAGTGTGTCAGGTCAGGTATATATGCCCACTCAACATTTTAAAAGTTTTTTACTCTGTGAGCTATATCTATATTAATATACCGCGGCTTTTGAGATAATGCGAGCTATCTATATGTGAGCTATCTATATTAATATACTGCAGCTTTTGAGATAATGTTGTCTCTTAATCACTTTTAATGAGAGGGTGAATAACCAACATGTAGCCTAGACGTCTCCAAACACGTCCACCCAATAAACATCAAGTGTGTGTTCATTTGGTTTTGCCCCAAAGGATAATGACTGTCACAGAATCTCAGCGAGTTTCTTTAAAACCTCTGTCTCACCCACTTATTCAAGAGGGTGCCAGAACTTTCATGCAGCTCAGGACGCCCCAATTGCATGGAACATTGAATGAAATATGTTTACTGCTTATACTTCCTGTCACTCCCATCTCTTCAGAGGCTTTATGGCCCACTCGCCCAGATCTGCAATTTGGTTTAAATGACAGTTAAAAATTGCAATTGGCAGCCCCAGGTGACATCTGTCCTGTCAGCGGAGAGATAACAAAAGCAGTGAGAACGGATGACTCTGTGTCCAGATAATAACTAATAACCACGTTAGTTTGAATAAGGAAAGCTGCAGCCGGATTCAAATGCGATATTCATTTTCCCAATATGAGCAACCAGGGAACAGACACGCAGACAGAGGGGGAGGGAGAGAGAGAGAGAGAGAGAGAGAGAAAGCATCAACCCAAGTCCCGCACAGAGCAATCGTCTTGTCTTATCCCTCAGGCTACGGCCTGGCTAACACCTCAATGCAGCAATTATTTGCTGTAATGACTGCAGTTCAAATAAGCCCAGAGATTTTATTAAACCAAATGAGAGAATCATCTGTGTATTATCACCTTTTGATTGACAATGACAAGTGTTGGGCCGACACGGATGTGAGCGTGATGAAGAAGCTCCCGGCAAAGCTCTCAATAATCTTCCCCGTGATAAAGTTGCCCGGCGAAAGCCCAGCCAGAGGAGGGAGGAGGAGGCCCTGTGTGCATATTAATTCCCATTGTCGGTGCCCTGCCAAGGCTAGAGGGGAAGCACTTGGGCCGGTAATCTGGACGGGTGAGGCGGAAACCCTTACATACACTGGGTGGCATTCCGTGGCACTAATGAAAAAGAAAATCCGTCGCACTGATGGTGTGCATAGATTTCACTATATAGGAATAATGAAATAGACATATTCATATTAAAAGTAAAGGTCACTCCCTGAAATGGATAAGCTTCCCTAAGCCCCAACCTTTACATGAGCAGTTGTCTGCTGACGCTGATAAAGAGAGAGCAGGGGATAGTGGCGTAAAAGAGCTGTAACCCGATGGGGTTGCTAGTGGAGGCAGCACATTACATAGGGGCTCAGTCGATCTCTCTGTTCCTCATCACTCTAACACACACACACACACACACACACACACGTACACACACACACTTGTACACACACACACTCTATACTGCACATGTCAGTAAAATCCCTCTGTACATTTGGGAAATTAAATAATCGGCCTGTTTGTAGTAGGCTATTAAAGACGGATTCATGTATTGCCCCTAATTAATAGGCAATTGATATCTGCAGTGAGACTTCCTATGCCTAGTCTGAGGGGTTACTTTCAAGTGCTCCAGTTGCAGGCTCCTGATTAGAACTAGAACAGAGTCACCATATGTTTCTCTCTCTCTTTCTCTCTCTCTATCCCTTTCTCTCTCTGCTTCATGAATGATATGCATGCAACAGTCGCAGAGATTAGATTCTCATCCCCTTGCTACATAAAAATACTCTTGTCTACACCTTAAACCAATATCAAAGACAAGCCCCTGTCTAATAACCTGTGCTCTCTGGCAGTGTCAGAGAGCGGCCCCAGCTCCAGAGAGGTGGCCTGGAGAGAGAAAAGTGTGTGTGTTGACAGGGAGTGTGGGGGCAGCAGACACGGCCCCTTGGAAGGACACCGAGAGCATTATTGCCTGCTGGGAGTGATCTGTGAGGTGTGCATATGCATCACAGGCTGGCATTTATTAGTGGCATGCACTAAGTACAGGCCATGTTATTGGATTTGAATATCAGCTCCCAGCCACATCTCTCTGGCCTTGGAAATATATTAAGATGAAGCAATCTCATTTAATAACACCCAAACTAATAAAAGGAGAGTGGATTGGAAATTAAATTTATGAATATTGCTCAGCAGCGGCAGGAGTGATTCCCAAAAACCAGACGTGGTCTATCATCTGCATGCAGATATCCAGCGTGCCACAGAGGTGGAACACAAACGTAGGCACACTCACCCATGCACACACACACACACACACACACACACACCACACACACACACACACACACACACACACACACACACACACACACACACACACACACACACACACACACACACACACACACACACACACACACACACACACACACACACACACACACCCAAACACAGACACACATATACTAGACTTTGCAAGAGCTTCTTTAACCTGAAGGTTACTGATCCCTCAAGGATGTTATAAAGTCAGTACAATATTACAATTGGCACAAGTTTCAGATGTGGTGACATTGCAGAGTGGGGTTGATTTTCTTTTTTAATTATGTTTTGGATATTCCTGAGACTCACTGGAGGTAAAATCAGGCGAGGAAAGCATATTATGCTGAGATGAGAGTTCAATGGTTATGAAAAGGAGAAGAGGATTGAAAAAGTCCCTAAAATATTATTATTATTATTATCATCATCATCATCAGTATTATTGTTAGTATATGCATATTAGTAGCCTAGTAGTAGTAGCCTATTAGTAGTAACTGCAGTCATAGGCCTATGCAAGCCAATTAGTATCCACTTGTTATCAGTAAAACTTTCCTGACACTCTTTGCACCTGTTACTTTTAAGAGGAGATGACCTACCAGCCATCTTAAAATTAAAACAGAGAACGACGAACTTATTAAAAGGCTTTTTGTTTGTATGCATACACATGCATTTCCTCCGCGGTGGATGCTTGTAGACTGTGAATAGGTAGGCATGGCTGCCTGATTGCTGAGTCCCGACGGAGCCATAACTGTCGTTCAGTATTCTGATGGCTCCACTGCCAAGCATCGATCTACACGTATATCTTACTGTGCACTTCCCAAACCTTCATCAACAGATGCAGCCTCGCAATTGATTAGCAGGCAAGTCGACGCGCAAGTCTCTTTAGAAACATATTTATTTATGTGTGTATGTAGATAACTTAGAAGTCTATTAGTGAGATTACCTCTGAGATTTGGCTTAACAACAGATGTTCAAGGACAACTCTTTCAATAATATTACTTTGCATGGTGTGCCGCCGCGCTAGACGATTGGAGAGGCTGGCTGGAACGCAATGCAGTCAAAAGAACGATTTCTATACTAGTCGTAGTATAGCCTACTCCTTTGTAGATGTGTTGAATCATGTCTCATTCACACACTCCTACACACCATGTTGCCACTAGCAATAATGAAAAGGGACACGCACTTATGGAAAAGCTATGCTATTTGAGGCAGTGGAGGGCGCTCTAATACTATAAAATACAAACATCGATGGGCAGCTTTGATTTATCAC